>NC_084972.1:21412831-21582047 GCF_963691925.1 Scomber scombrus | reverse complement strand
CCCTTCTTCTAAAACTGTGGTCACCAAACTTTTTTAGACTATGGCACCCATAGGAATTCTTTTGTTATGGCACCCCGAATGTCCCAACCCCATCTTCAATCCATCCACCCATTTTGTTTACCACTTAATCTATAGATGGTCGCAAGGGAGCTGGAGCCAATTTCAAAGCTGGATTGGGTGAGATACACTCTGGACAGATCACCAGTCAATCATAGGGCTAACACATAGTATAGAGATAGACAACCTTTCACACTGACATTCACACCTACGGGCACCAATTAACCTTAACTGCATGTTTGAGGTCTGTGGGAGGTCACAGTACCTGCAGAGAACCCACACAAGCCCAAGGAGAACATGCACTCCACATTGAAGGGCCCCAGCAGGTCAGTGGGTCTCACTGAGTCGACCGTGGTAACCAGTACACCACCATGCCATCCGATATAACTTATATATATCGTATATAAGTTATATGTATAGTTTATATGTACACAGAACTGTATCATTTTTAACAATTTCCTAACAGAATAGAATAGAATATTGGGCTATAATACAAGTAAATAATATATTAAATGTATTTCTTTCATTTTTCTTCAATTAAAGTTAGATTTTAATTAAGATGTAGCTTACAAGAAAAAACAAAAAAAGGTTTTGTGCATTTTAATGGGACAATGAGCTGTTGATGTGAAGAGACCTGCAGGTCTCTCCACATCAGGTCGTCTCCTGTCTTGTTTTCATGTTTACCAGCAATCAGAGACCAATATGACACAAATATATATTGGAACATGTAACACCACAGTGAATGTGCAGGCACAATGATGGATATCCTTCTCCCAGAGGCAGTGAAACTCTGCCTGTTAAGCTATAAATGTGTTAGTGCTCAGATTCAAGCTGTAGTTTTGTCAGTGGGCTCAGACTCATCTGTGTGTTGAGAGGGGTTTTTTTTTTCCTTCTGAGTGCTGAGCCCCTGAAAAACTCCCTAGCCAGAAAGCGTGTTGTGTTACTATGACAACCAGCAACGTTGAGTTGTTATGTCAACTGAGGGTGTACTCAAACTAGGCCCAGTTGCCTTGAATTGTGCCTGAGCACGATTGTCCCCCCTCCCCATAGTGTGAATATACCCTGAGACTACCCGCATATCAAACATAATTTTTAATCCAGTGATTTTGATATATATTACTTACTTATTCTGTTTTGATTTGATGTGATTATTAAAAAACACACAATAGATGAACACTAATACAATCACCCACTGTGGGAACCACCGTTCTAAAACACAAAGACAAATCAGCATGCAGAGCAGAAGTCTTCCATCACAGTATCTTTTGTGGTTCTTTACAATTCAAATGTACAAACAAATGCGGATGCGCAAGCAGCCCAGGGAGCAGAAAAACACATTGGTATAATGACATTGTGGCTTATCTCTGGACATGTTTAGCATGTGGAAACAGCCAGAACTGCAGGAAAACACATTTAGATTAATTTGTCATTGCATTAAGGATAATTGAGCCTCATTTTTCCACAACTTTTTGCATGCCTAACACTGAAAGACAACCCAATAGTTCTTTTTAAAATGACACAGATTTCCGCTAGTATCTGCTAACCTGTGCTATATCATTGAGTTTCTTCCTACGCGTTGTGGGACATTGCTTGCACCAGCACCAGACCATGAAAGAGTAGCAGGGATTAAAAACTTAGAGGTTTCCATAACTATTGACACACTAGACATACTGTATGCCATATATCTAGTGCAATAAATCAATTGCATTGACAAAGTTGGATGCAGTGAAAAAGATGTAGTGCATACTACATCTTTTTCACTGCATCCAACTTTGTCAATGCAGGATTTATTGAGTAAAATAAGCAGCAGGGTATATCCCTTTTAACTGTTTGTACGGTATTTTTCTTTTAAAATTTCTAACAAAGTAAAGCGTTTTCTGTACAAAGCTGTGAACCTGTGATGTGTGCTGTTTTACTCCAACAACTCTTCTTACTTAGGTACTTACACTGTAAGTGTTCATGCATGTCAACCAATGCTTTTGTGTCATCTCTTTGTACATTTCAAACACACGTCAGTATTGCATATGTAATTTTTGGCCGGCAATGCAGAATATTGATTTTCTTTGATGTCTTGATGATGTATGAATCTTACATCTGTTAAGTCTTGCCCAAGTCATACTAGGATCATATAAATACATGAAATATATCACCACATTGACATTTATATTTACAGTCAAAGAATATGTCTTTTCACCCTTGTACATGGATATGGCCAACTTTAATCCTGGATTATTGTTATTTATTTGACAGTTTTTCTATGTTAACCTGAGTTTGTAGTAAATCCTGGTCAGATTGAGCGGGAGCTGTCAACTTCACTGTGGTGCTGACTGCTATTCACAGGCATAATCCATGTGCACATACAGATGCAGCCAAAGGTACAGGTTTCTTTGTTCTGTGAATTGAGCTTGTTATCCATGAGTTTGTGTTATTGTAATCAACAGGTCCCTACAGTAATTATTGTTTCCAGAGTATTTAAAATGCTAATCACTGCACCATTAACCACGAACAAGGTCGGGTTCCAATCATTGAACAGGTTTGCCAAATGTCGCTTTGAAGAGTAGGAAAGAGGAGAAACCAAGAAGTTTCAAAACCCACAGAGATTAATTTCATACATACAAGGCTTTGCTCAGTCGTAATTTACTATTATATCCTTGAGTGGGTGTCCATTATGAAGCCAATGACTGGCGGATTGGCACCAATCATCCATGTGGCAATCAATTCATCCGTTGCCATAGAAACGGCCCGGGTGAATAGGGGATAAGTAGGGAAGCATAGAGAGATTGCTGACACCTGCTCTCCTTCATTTCCTATCACCACACACATACAGACACATACTGTAAAATTCCTCAAAAACAGCATGTCTGTAACTGCACACAAATCCACAGTTAACACACAATCAGATGCTATATTCAAAACCTTGTCAATGAGACTGTTATAAGCAACATGACACGTTGATTGGACTCTGTTGTTCTTATGGAGGATTTTGTTCGCTTTTATTTTTTGCTCTTCTGTAACCCAAAAATGTGGGGAAAGCTGGTTTTCAGGGTACAGTGTTGCTATTTGGTTTTGTGCTGCTCTTTTCAAAAATAATCATGAAAAATATATCTAATCAAAGTAAAATGTCACAGGAACCTGGTAAAATAATGGATCGTGATGTACTCCTGCCTGGGTTATCTATATAACTATGCTACAGTGAGTTAACAGAGTTAAACCTAAAGTCTGAGGTACAGAGGGTGAACAGGGGTTGACTAGTGCAGCAGAGGATGATGGTGCAATCTCCTGGGACACTGTCATACTACTCTTGTCCGAAACCTGCTCAGGTGGTGGACACTGTGGTGACTGTTTGTTAAATAATCCATAATTCAGGATACTGTGGTAAATCAACCTCCACGGATATAAGCGTATTCCCAAGCAGGAGTAGCAGGGTGAAAGTAGAAGCTCAAGAAAGTACAGATGATGTTGTGATGTGATCCATGGGGAGCAGAAGGATACAGCTGATTGCATTCAGAAAGCAGCTCCATTTGCATAATAATATATCAGAGAAAAATGTTTAAACTCAATGTGACCTTCGAGTTGTCTATTAAATTGTCTACTGGAGCAATCCTGCAGGAAAAGGAAGCTGGGGAAAAGTGTGAGACTGGATCATTACACAGCCAATTATGCCGAACTAACCTACACAAGACATCTGAGTAGCAAAACCCCTTGTCCACCTAGGCTAACAAGGCAAGAGAAATCAGAGGTGTGGAACGTGCATAAAAAGGACTACAAGTTGAATTGATCTTTTCTTTTCATTTTTGTATGAAATGGTTTTTAGGGAAAGCTATTTTTAAAATAGCAAACGTGATGGATGTCAAATGCCCAATATCCGAAGAGGAAAACATCCTTTCCAGCACAGAGTACATAATTACAAACATCTAGTTTTGTCCAAGCATGCAGGATCTCTTTAGTGAATACTGGTTTATTAAGCTGCAGTGCCTCTTCCTTGGGCTATCTCATCGATTCACATGCAAATTATTGTTTTAAATTATGCTCAAATGTTGACAATGTCGTGATGTATTTTGGTTGATGCTTTAATTGTAGAGCCTTCTAGCACTATGTGTGCATTCTTAGCTGGCACCAATGGGAGGTAAATGTCAACCGTACCAACATTGATACCAAACCAGGGATGCCAACATGCATCACTTTGAACTGTACCGGCAGGGTGTACAAGATATAAGCTACACAGGATCAGATTATAAGGAGATACACATAAGGCATGTTCCAACTCTGCCTGGAAAAAACAAAAATAAAAAACAACATCTTAATGTATCTTTCAAATGTTGCCACTTCCTCCTCCAGGGGATGTTTTTTAAAGTTTGCCCTTGAAATGTCAACTATGAAAGGCAGTGGGGGAAGACTCTCATGAGGAAAAGCTTTAAAGCTTTAAAAAAGAAGTCCCATATTACTATATACCATACATTCTATGCAGAAATAACAGTTATATGGGTCAATGACGTGACGCCTACATTTTCAGTCCGACTGCATTTTATTCAGTTTGAAAAAGGTTTAAATGGATAAAAAAAAATACCATACATATGTAGTAGCTTTCCTTTATATGTACTCACTTTAAGTTTTCAAAAACCACAAGTTATTAGTAATTTTTCTGTTATTTAAAGTGACAAAATATCATGTGGCCGTCTGGCCATGACTGCTGTTATGAAAACTTATTTGAAATGACTCCAAATCTATTCAAATTCATTTTCTGCCCTGTTTGGCATGATTTCCAGAGTGTTTTATAGTACTGTACAACATTGCAAACCATTTGTATTTATTTTTCCATCATAACATAAAAACAAACTTTGTCTGATGATGATGATTTTATGAAATATCATGTGGTGCAACCATCAAGAAACAACCACTCTGGGACTTTTATGATGAAAATCATTCAAAGGCAGGATGCTGCATCATACACTAGTTTGCCAAGGACCCATGGATACAACAAGCAGGTTTGTAACTCTTTCTAAAATATGGAAAAAATTAAGCTTTTCAATGGCTGGTATGTAGTTGCCATATTTGGATATCATGTGGTATGACCTCAAGAAAACAATAAATATTACGTTATTTCTACAAATATATATTTTGATTATAAATTTCATAGTGACCTTTTGTGGCAAGCTAGCTTGTTTTATTTTGGTGGTCAATTATGTGCCTGTAAATTTTGACTGAACTTGAAAATATCATTTGGTGCGACCAAATATCATGTGGTGTGACCATTGCAGAGTGTTTTCAATGAAAGATATGTCCTAGATTAGAAACTTTTATATTCAGTCAATGATTTATTTAATTAATTACTTTATTTTAGTATTAGTTGGAATATATTTGTATGCAATTTGAGTCATTTTTTCTAAGATTTCAGAAGCAACAGATTTCAGAAGCAACAGATTTCAGAAGCAACAAAATTTGCTTTTTACAAGTTAAATGAAAAGTTTGTTCATGACAAAGCCATGAATGCGTGCTGCACTTATGTTTTAAAAAATGTTCATGAAATGTTTGAGTTTATTAAAATTCTGTAAATTCTTTGTAATAAAACCACTGGTTTAATTTTATTTTGTATTAAAGTCATTGTTTTTTTATTTCTTTCAATAGATTTTTAATGATATGAGGTCTTTATGTCATTTGGTGCAACCATTCATCATGTGGTGCGACCAATAATACCAATAACTGTATTAAATTCAGAGTGAAATATCACTTTTCTGTGGCAGTAATATTAATCACTGATACAGTATGCTTAACTGAATTGTATTTTTTAATTCTTAAAATAATTTTAAAGCAATTTACAGGAAAAATAAGTCTTGCATACATTTAAGAAGTCAACTGTGACATTATAGAACATAAATATGAGATTATTATTTACAAAAACTCAAAATACATGCAAATAATTTGTTTCTAAACACTTTATATTACTCAAAACTTGTAAAAAAAATATTTAAGCATGTTAAAGAAATTCATTTATTTTAAGATAGATCATGGTCGCACCACATGACTTTTTTAAGATCAGTTCTAATACATTGAGATGAAAAAACACATAAAACACCTAATTTACTATTTTGATATGAATTTATGGGTACTTTTCATTCTTAATGTTTGAACTACTGCAATAGATATTCCCATTTTAGTTATTTTAAAATTGACCTGTTGAAAATCCTTATACGTCATTGACCCATATGCATCCTTTTCCAGCAGGAATTTGATTGTGCTCAAATATGTCTATCACAAATATGTCATCACATTTCATAGTTGTATTGCTAAAATTGCATTGCAAGGTTAATCAATCACTTTATTTGCCCCCAAAGAATAATTGACTGATGGCTGTTGCCTTGTTTTATGTTGCTGGTAGGAGCAATTCTTTCCATTTTCCAATTTATTTAGGTATGCTACAAATAAAAGAACTGATAAGCTTACACACAATACACAATATCTGTGAGGAACTGCATATCATTTACTTTTAAAATTAGGATTTGTTTTCCCAAACATAATTGTTTAAATGAAATGGTCTTATTAAAATGAAGCAAGCTCTGCTGCACAAATGCAAACAAGTAAAATTTGCTTAAGTAACTGTTAAGATTGTTTGGATTGTATACAATGCTACTAATTTAAGCAATCATGAGACCATGAAAGCCTGCATGCTTTAAGCTGGAAAAGCATAAGCATAAACATAAAGCATTTGGTGGAACAAACCAAATTCACATTAACCTTCAGAAGCCTCATCTAAGGATCCGTAATAGCGATTCTATAAAACTTAATGAGGTATTTTCCAGCAGCTGCTGTTCTGTGGCAGCAGCAGCTTACAGGAGATGGAGGAGCATACCAGCTCTGAGAGCGACTGTAGCCTCATCCTCTGGTACTCTAGTTTAGCACTCTCCTTCATATTAGACAAAGCTTCCTGCACTGTTTCTCTGTTCGTCTGCCCTAGTGATCATACTTTGACTCAGTTCTCTCTCCTTAATCCAAACATATTGTCTACCTCAATCTTTTACTCTGGTGTAAGCCTCTTCCCTCAGTCCAACACATGCTCATAATTGAATAACAACTTAAGTCGACTGTACCATCACTCGAGAAGAAGGAGTGTAATATGTTGCTTTCCAAAACAAATCGCACTTAAAAAATAATTATGTTTTATGGTCTGGCAACGCTATTTTAGATCTGGTTAGGTTCAGGCACAAATGCCACCTTAAAGTTATGCAACCTTCATCATCATGGCAGCAGAAAACACCATGACAATCATTGTTACTTGGGTTTTTTTCAAATTCAGACTCATGGTTTGCATGACTTTGCAGTTGAAGGTGAGGGGCGACCAGGTGTCTCCTGCAGCTAATTCCACTTTTCTAATCATCCACCCAACTTTTCTACCCCTAATAAGGCAAATTGTCACATTATATTGATATCATCTGAACTGCGTCACTTCCCCGGGTCATAATTACTACGGCTGCTAGATGACGTAACCGTTACTATTGTTGTTTTTGCTGGCCTGAATTTTAGACCTATACTGTTGTTTTCCTTGTGAGGACAGGCTGCTCAGTCTGGATGCAACTGACTGAAACCTTAATGGAGACTTCACCTCAGAGAGCATCAGCCTGTCTGTATGCTGCCCAAGTGCTGCCCTCAGTCCAAGACCCTTCTCTAAACTCTAAACTGAGTGCAGCTTGACTAAATGTAAAACTTTTTGTTAGTTAATGATTAAAGGGGTAGTGCCAACAAAAAGTGTAGTAGACGTGCACATCCAATAAACGTCAAACAGATGCTGGACCAAAGAAACAAAGTAAAAAGAAAGATGAAGGTCCTTAAAATTGCATCTAAGGGCGCTACAGTGTGCGGATCTTTCTTTTTTAAAGGGATACTCTCTCAGTCCCAGACCCAAAGTGTCAGGCAAACCTTGCATCTTAAGTGACCGTTGTCTGAGACCTTTGCCCTCAAAACAGTCCAGACAGAAATTGTCAAAGGGCTAAACCAACAAGCCCACATCTCTGTTGCCTAGCAACATTTCATTTATCAATGCATGGGTTTGCATTTAAATAGTCATGTGACCTGGAGTGATTTAGTTTCTTCCACTGTTTACTTTTCAGAATTTATTTATTTATTTCCTGTGTAGTAAGCCCAAAACCTGTTTTTTTAACCTTTGACCCAGTTTAATGGCATGATGATGTATGTATATAAAATATATTCAGTGAATATTTTTGATGAGTATCTCAAATTAAAGTTACAGTATATCTCTAAGCAGGACCAAAAAAATGGCAAACGATATAAGAGAAATCACAGTCCCCTTCTCTTCCTCTCCATCCTTTCCTCTCCTCTGTGGTGGCAGCATTAGACATCCATGTGTTGAGGGTGCAGGTGGCGACGGATGCTGCTTCTCTGAAAGCTATTAAGTGTAAATATCAGTCCTGACTCATGCATCACATTCTGTCTGCCTCAATTACTTTGACTAGGGGTAACAACCCATAAAAGCGGTTTTGGGGACAGATTCGATGCCCATGGGAAGGACATATATTCCTATTCCATGGCAATTTAGGCATAATAAAGATGCATGCCACAAACTTTCAGCCATTGATTAAGTGTGTGATAGATGGGTATTTGTGGTGTTGTCTTAGCCCAAATAGAAGAGCAGTGGAATGCTTTCAATCATCAGGTAGCGATTCTTTATCACAAATACATGAGATTTAACACAAACCAGTTGAGTGGAACATTCCAGTTACAGCTCCAACTGCTGAGTCCGTCCTTTGTCTGTCCTGTGATTCACATTTCTTTGGCAGCTACAAGCCAATCAAAGTCAGTCATCCAGCACCCAAAGCCCCCTCACCCATCCACCCTACTCTGGTCTGACTTACGAAATAGCAGATTGATGTGGAACATTAATACAGGTGTACAAGCATGAATAATGTCCTCAGCTATAAATTATACCATAACCAGAGGCCAAAGCGTATTGATGTTCCCATAACACAACCCACTAGCCCTCTGGACAAATTGAGCAGCATTTTGTTTTGATTCAATAATTCATAATTGCTTTCAGCCAAAACTAATACAGATCAATAGTAGTTAAGATATTTAATTTCCTAGTATTAATTTGTCTTTATTATTAACAAGCAGATGTGATTAAATAATGTTGGAACGATGGCATGCAGGAACAATGTTGCTTTGTTGTTTTGGCCATGAGCCACATAACACTTGCTCATTATTATTCAGCTATTTGTCATTATGATGTTAATTATTAACCAGTGAAATTGCTTATTTCAAAGAGAAATAATATTTAGAAGAGTCATATTTTTGTTATGTCAAAACAGAACAAAATTTTCAATTCTTTATTACTTCAATGGATTCATTTATTTTTTTAGTCTTTTTTTCTCTAGACCTATTTTAATCCACCTGCCTGTTAAGCTTTCCCTGAATATATGTTTGCATATGCTTAATATTAAATGTTTAATAAAAACTTAATTAGAAAAAAAACTATAACGATAATTACATTATAATCTCAGTCAGAATCTTAATTCATTAACATGGGGAAAAAAAGGTATTAAAGGTACTTTAATGACTTCCACATCATTATTCAGTGCTGATAGTAAAAATGAATAGCTGTTGATTGGGAATGTAGGGCAAAGATCCCATGTCCTATGCGTGCATGTCTGTGTGGTGACTGTCTGTCAAAAGCTTTACAAGTTAGCATATGTAAACAACATACATCTGAACTGGCCTTCAGTGTTGTACCTACAATACTCGCTGTCACTATTCTACAAGGTACAGTTGGTTGTCAGACTTTCAGTTAATACAGCAGGAGAAACGCTGAATCAACAGCTGCCAGAAATACATTGTAAAGATGTAGGGGTTACCAAATGTTACATGCTGCAATGTGCAGTGTAGCTTTCAGGGTGAAATGTCACCTCTCATGCCACTGAATTAAGTGTTAAACCCTGTTAGCTGCTGACATGTATGAATGTCAGTTGATTAGTCAGTTGGTCCACCATGTTGGTCCAGACTGGTTCCAGGATGATGAATGCTGATGTGGGGTTCTTTTCACTTTTCATCCAGTGCCACCAACAGGTCATTTATTACATTTTTATAATTGGTTTACAGCCATTTGTTAATTAGACAAATGCTAATTAGCAAATGGCTGTGGAATACTTACTATTTGCTAGATCTATAGGTGTAAACAGCCAAAATTACAGTTGTATTTGAATATATTGTTTGCTTCTTCTGTTCTAATATTTTTGAAAATACAACATCAAGTACAATTAATGTAATATGGTAATATCATATAAAAATGAAAGTAGAATAACCATCCTCAGTGTACACCAGGAGGCAGCACCTACCACATTGGGCCTTTATTTACGGCTATAAAAGCTGCTTTTAATTACCTCTTTACAGTTTGTTAATGTTAATGGTAAAGTCATTTGCCTTAGTTAAACATTAAATCTGATCTGAAACTGTAACAGCCTCTCAAATATGTTTGGCTCATATCAGCCTAAAGTTTGACAAGAGATGTGACATAGTCAGAGTTTTGCAAGTCAGAAATAAGTGTTTGGGCTTGCTAGTCTTAACTGGCAACAACTTCAAAGCCAAATTTGCATGCTAAGTTTTGTGTTTCAAGTCCTAAACAAGTAATTATATGCCACAATGTCATTTTATATGATTGAACAGAGTAACAGTTTATATATTCTCTACATTTGTAGAAATAATAACAGTCTTCACATCCAAATCTGATAGTGTATCATCTGTTGCCTGTCTGCTGATCTGCCAAACATACCTTTCCCTCCAGCTTAAACAATGTGGTTATCCCTTGTTATCAAATTGACTCTAAGTATAATAAAATGTCAGGGAAATGAATTATTGATTTGCAATATCATGTCCAACCTTGGGGCAGGAGGAGGGTTTCAACTCAGTCCAGGTCAAAGACTGAAGTTCAAATTAAATCATTGATGTTACAGTCAAAGACATGTCTCAAGTATTTTTGATTTTGTCCAGTATTAAGTCATCAGATTCATGACTGGAGTATGGCTTGGGTCCAAGTCATGTGACTCTCAGTTACCTCACATGATGATGATTTCTGTATTTCAGAAGTTGAGAGATGCTTATTTCTAGGAACAGCTGCATTTCTTTCATCTGTTCCACTCTTGCAAGAAACAAAAGGAACCCACAAATAATACTGTACAAAGGGCAATACATAGAACAGCAAAAATAATTGAGGCTAGATAAATCCATGCTAGCTTAAATGACTACATCCTACATCCTACATCCTACATCCTACATCCTGAATGAATAAAAAACACCCAAATCCAAATTCTTTGTTTTCTGTTTCCAAGCACAAGAGGTGGCAATGAATAAACAAATATGTAAATCAAATTTAATTACCATTTTAATTTCTCATTTATTCATTCATATTTTCTTTCATTAGTGTGTAAATAAAAGCATATTAGAAACCCAGACGTGGTCACATATTGAGATTTTAAGAAGGTTTTTCAAATGTTTTGTGTTATTTATTTACTTTGTAAAAATCAGTTGAAAGCCCACCTGAGCAGCCTCACACCGAAGCAGCAGGTTGTTCTATGATTTCATTCATACTGAAAAAAGACAATGAAAAAGACAACATTATTGTAGATCTTCAGTGTGTGAAAGAAGCAATGTGCCTGATAAATATTTGATTTCAAATTGGAGCACTTGTAAAAATAAAAAAAGAGGAGTAGCCGGAAGAATCTGATCCAAAAAGAGCGCTGCAGCATTTAGGACAGCTTCCCCTGCCACAGCTGTTAATTATTCCAACATTCTCACATTTACATATAATGACCAAGTACATTTAATATGACGTATGATCGCTCTGTCATCAGTCATGAAACACAAGCATGTCTTTCCTAATTGATCTTTTACCTCGCACACTGAGAGTGACATGTTGCATATTCATCTGCTGCACCTGTTGTAACCTTTTGCAACCTGTGTCACTGATGTTGTAATAAATCATGACAGAGGTCAAAGAAAATGTCACGGCGCATTTACAGACAATACATCCTTTCTCATATAACTGTACATATCTTTAGTGGCATAACATTTTTGACAATTATTGATTGATTAAGTTGGTTTTTTTAAAGCATGAATTTACAGTTATCAAGAGGAAAGGGTAATAACTGCAACATAACCTGGTTTAGCAGGAACATTTTGGTGTCGCTTTCCCTTCTATACTCTCCCTCATCCACTCCTACATTCCTCCCTGGCGAGAAGAGTGAGCAAAGCAGGGACGGAGGCCAGTATTTGTTTTACTTTGCTGCTGTGTTTCCACCCTCCCCCCCTTTTTTTTTTAGAAATGCACCCTGGGTTCTTTTTGTGGATCACCCAGCAACAGACACATCACTATGTCTCTGTCTTTTCACTGAGAGCGGAAACGTCGCGCCGAGGCTCTTCTGGAGAGGCCTAGCAGCGTCCTACCTGACTGACTTACCAATGAAGAGGCAGACACATTCTATGGGCCCACAGTGTTACACATAACTGATCCTGACAACAATCCCTCCCTCTCTGCACCACCCGAATAGAGCAGAGGCTTTTTAGGATTAAGAGACATGGAAAAGCTTCAGCATAGGGTTCCTGCTCCGTCTATCTGTTTGTTTGTCAGTTTGTCTTTCTGTTTACCCCTCAGTCTTTATCTTTTTTTCACACACACACATTGATTTCTATAAGCTCTTAAGGTCTGCAAAGCCAACATACAACCATGTTAAAAAAATGTTGGTTCTAACTAGGTATTTGAGATGCTAAAATCCACTTTGCATAGACTGGCAAGCATTGAAACTGACTGGGAAAGTGATTGCAGACGATTCATGCATCTCTCAAAGGTTCAGAGCTAACACAGTCTTCCAGTGTGATAATACCATAAGACTGTAATGTTACGCAATTATGTTGATGAAGACAAAAGAGCATTTCAGCAGGTTTTGACCCCGTTTGAAGTGCCTTATGGGTTTGCAAAAGGTCAGTATTAAAGTGCTAAAATGCTTGCTGCCAAATAGCCCTCAAAGAGTGAAAACACATAAAAACAATTCCCTAAGAATACTATGAATTCATTTGCAATTATATGTGCTTACTACAGCAGATGGTATGTTCAGTATTACTTAATGTGTCGTTTAGCCACAGTGACCTTAAGGCCGATTGCCATGAAATTTTGTACAGACATTCATGGTCCTCGGACGATGAATCCTACTGACTCTAATTTAAGTGCCGTCATGAAGTTTACATTTGTGGTTTTGAATGGAATTCCTTGACAACAGACTCTTTTCACAGCATGCATTTTGATTTGTGAAAGTAAAGAAAGCAGAGGTGTAACTAATGACATTAACAATGACTTCATTCTCCCTTAATTGTCCCAGTAAGCCATGTCAGTGAGTGAGCATGCACAATAGAGCCTTTGAACTTGCTCACCTAAATGTAATGCAGCTGTCATTAATTTGCCTGCTGTTTTTCCTGCTTTGACAAGTCCAAATGTCTGCTGTGAAAAGTGTCTATTGGATGGCTTGCCATAAAATTTGGTGCAGATGTTCATGCTCCCCTGGGGAAGATTTGTATTAGATTCGGTGAGTTTTTCATTGTTCATTTAGCGATATCATCGGGTCATAATCTTAATTTATCCAGTACTTAGATTGAAAACCAAATATCGGCACTACTAATGAGCCATAGCTGTATTTTTTGTTTGGTGCTATTGAGAAAACGCTAGCACGTTAGGCAAAGACCGTAAAGTTTTTGTGCTGCTATTTTGCTGCTATGCACTTGTATGGACACTCTGTGACTACCTCATAGCACTGATTTTTGTCTATTGAATTGCTGCTATTTATTTACTCTTCATTCTTTTATATGCTATTAATTCTTTTATTTTTTCCCTTTTTTAACCGAATGTACTTCTGAGATGCATAGTGAAAATTTCGTTATACACCGTATAATGACAATAAAGACTATTCTATTCTATTCTATTCTATTCTATTCTATTCTAAACATGCTAAGCATTTTACCTGCTACACATCAACATGTTAGCATTTAAATCAAAGCATCGCTGTTGCAAAGTACAGCCTGGGCCACTAGTGTGGTGTAGACTTATAGTTTTGTTAAGTGGTCCACTCCTTAAAGCTATGCATGTTAATCCACATTTAGCCAGTTTATCAATAACATTTATTTTAGATACTTTAGATTGAAATATATCCTGCTGAGGTTGAAAATGTCTAATTATCTACACAGACCTCACCATTAGTAAGTGGTAGTAAATGTATTAGTTTATTAGAATCCCTATTAGCTGACACCATGACGTCAGCTAGTCTTCCTGGGGTCCGACACAGAAAATGGCAGAATTATATACAATTACAGTTAGTATGCATACATCGCATTACTTGCAAAGATCCATAATTCATTGTGTATACAAAGCCTCACAGAAATAATCACAGTGAGAGGCGACATGTTTCTAAAAGGTTCTGAGAATATGCCTGCTTTAAAAAATACATCTGTCATCATTATCACTCTCATCATCATCATCTGCATCACCATTTTGTCTTACTCACATGAATGATAATCTGCTATACAGTATCAGAGCATCACTTTTGTCCCCTATTTCTGAGCAGTGAAACTGACAGGGGCCAGCTGTCTGCCTGTGTTTGCCTGTACTCTACTCTCTATTACTACCACCTCCTTCTGCAATTACAAGCTCTACTGCACACAGGCTCACCATCAGGTGGGGCCAGGGCCACAAGCGCAGCACCACCAGCTCTCGTCTGTGGCATTTTGAATTCCCTCTGTGCGAGAGCTGCAGGCCAACGGGAGGCTTTTTGCACATCTGAGGTGCCATAGCCTGAAGGCCAATCAGCCAGTTGGGATTAGAAATGCTAAATTTTGTTTAGTATCATTAGAAGGTTAGCTCACCCCTCATTGGTTCACCATCTGGGCAATCTTTCCTTCCCTCTCAGTGGTGTGGCTTTTCTGTAGCACTGTATCAGCACCACACAGCCTACAGCATGGCGGACGCAGACAAAAAGAACCAAAGATGGAAGGAAAAGATTTGGGCATATGAGCATGGGGGCAGGGAGCAAAGAAAGAGAGTTGTGAGAGAAATAGGGAAGATGTGGAGCAGAAATGAAGCAAATGAATAGGAAGAAAATGGAAATGGTAGAAGGGACACACTCCAATGTTTAATGCATCTATAACTGTTACATAAGCAAAAACATTGCATGTGATGTCACTTGACATTAAAAGAGAGCCATTCTGACTCCAACATGTAAGAAGTCATGATAAGGTGTCACCTAACAGCTATCCGAAGTTAAAGAATTGAAATTGAGGAAAAATTAAATATCACCATCACAGTTTTCATCAAATACACATCCATCACTCCCAGAAGTAGATTTTTTTTAAAACACGGGCTAATCCCTGCTCAGTTTCACGAGTCGAACTTTAACTGTTAAACCCAGCAAGAGTCTAATCTCCCAGTGAGACCCTAATAATTTATCTTGATGTGGGAGTTAAAGTCTGCATTAAGACTGCTCATTTGGGATGTTCCACAAGGGTATTTCATTTTGGAAGACAGCGGGCTAAGAAGATTATAAAGCACAGTTTTTCAATTTATCTCACACACCCTGACTCCCTTTATTGGCTGGGACCCTCTTATCATGTTTTGCCAGGAGCTAGAGCAGCCATTGGCATCTTTCTCTGTATCTGCTACTTTGGAGTGGCTGCATCTGACTTATTTTTACCCCTATAGGCTTTTTTACACAGTTTGTGGACACTTTGGATGAACGGGGAAGTATGACATGAATAAGCTGAACAAATGTTGCTTATTTGTTCAGTTTTATGGCAACTTGAAGGAATCTAATCATCTCAGCGTTCATCCTCAGTTAGAAATAATGTATAACAAAGACAAACCAGTGCAAAATGTTAAGTAACCCATTAAAAGCCTACAGTATGCATCAACTGGCCCTTGAGTGAGTCAGAAAGACAGAGAGAGAGAGAGAGAGAGAGAGAGAGAGAGAGAGAGAGAGAGAGAGAGAGAGAGAGAGAGAGAGAGAGAGATAGAGAATGAGGTAGAGAGAGAGAGAGAGCGAGAGAGAGAGAGAGAGAGAGAGAACTTGCTGATGTAAAAAAAAAAGGAGTAAGGATATAAAACCTTGAGACAAGAGGATGCTTCTCTCTCAAACCAGCTGCCGTCTCAGTTGTGGAAATGCTGGAGTTAGGGAGGGTCGACTTTGAGGTGACATTGACGCTATGTAGATGAGAGAGAGGGTCCTGCGCTCCATGATACGTCCCTGCTCGCTTCAACTCCGACTCAGATCTCCCCTCCTCTCTTTCAGCACCACTCTTTTAAGGACAGCACCTCGCTCTCAAAGACGCATATGTCCACCATCCTCCCCCCCCCTTAGGATCATATATTTGCTGGCGGTCGTCGGATGCAAAGTTTTCATCTTTGGTTTTATTTTGTGAAAGTGTAAGGAAGTAACTTTTTTAAATTCGGATTTTCCCATCGGGGAAACAATCTGGCAAGGAAAGGGGTCTAATTGTAAGTATGGTGTTACACAGTATTGATGAATTAGGGATATATTTCTGTTTGTTGACATACTTTTTTAATAACGAAGACCATTGAGGAATGTTGCATACGCAGATGCACTGAATCTGGCAATGAGCAGGCTGTGCTGCACTTCACTTGATGGCGACGCAAGAGACTTATCTGATGAGTGTCATTACCGTGTTTGATCCTTCAGTCCTGCAGCCATATATTTTAAATGTCAAATGTAATTAAGTAATGTATGGGGGAAAACGCACCCATAATTCTTTGTTCACTAAATCCCAATTTGTCATGTGGACGTTTGTGTCTTTAAAATATAAAAAATGCCTAGATTTTTAATTACAGATTTGATATAAAATGCGTTTGATAAAAATATGATATTTACATCACCTCAGCCTCGTGTTGTTCCACAATTACGCACAGAGAGGTGATGAGAGCGCTGAGAGCGCGCTCCATGTTTCATCTGATCAGTTGTAATGAGCGGACGTTTAACATTTTAATAGAGTAAAAATAGATTAAAATAAATAACTTACATTTTGAAACGCATTGCTTAAAATGTATTGTTTGATACAACTGTGTAATTGTTTCCATTAACTGTGCCCACAATTAATTAGAAAGTAATGTTGTATGTATTTAAGAATGTTTCAGGGAAATGTTTTTCAGTGTGTAAACTGCTGTGAGTTATTAGCCACTCCAGGTGATTCATTAGACATTATCGTCGCGTCTGACTCCTAAATGTGTTTAATTGCTCCTCTCTTGTACCGGAGCAGTGGGAAGTGGGCCATTGAATTTAAAGCATAATGAATCAAGCACAAGAGCAGGCTCTAAATTTCTGCTAACATGCATTCACTGGAGGCAATTAAAAGTGATTCTTATTGTTGAGAAGTCTTTATTTGATCCCGTGGGGTTCACGGATCGTGGGCCAATTCTTTTTTTCTTTCGGCCCCTGAAGAAATGTCATCCAATTAAAATGGATGAATGCATACATGATATTTTATTAGTAATATACAATGTCCTTTTTTCAGCACCAATCAACACAATGATCCTATTCAATCTTAAAATCTCATTTAGATTTTATAACAAGTTGTCCCTTTGATGGAGACAGATAATTCCATTTTCATTTCACTGAAATTCAGATTCCAAGCTTAAAGTTTATTTTAAATCATGTTAATATCTGAAAAAGGCCAAATCACTGAAATGAATCGCTCACTATTATTATATTTTAAATGAATTGATTTGCATGAGGAACAAGAACAATTAATCTAATTAATTGCTTCTCAATACTGATGATGATTTGTTGTATGTCAACTTTATACATATTAATTTATGTTTTCAGGATCGCTTGACTGCTACTAAGGTGCATCCGCTCCTGCTCCTGATTTCTGTCTTTACCCCGATCATTCGTCTCTGCGCGGCGGGTATCTGGGAGCTGGGTGTACGGGACAGAGAAGCTGCTGTCTGCCTGGACCGGTGCTGAACCCCCTCTCCACTGGTCAGGACTATCCAACACGCACAGTGACCATGGCCACTAACGGAACCAAAACCACAGACGGACATGTCTTAACGGAGACTGTCAACGACGTTCCGACCACCACGCCAAACGACAAACCCAAAACCTTGGTGGTGAAAGTGCAGAAGACGAATAAGGAGATACCCGAGAGAGAAACGTGGGCTGGGAAATTTGACTTTCTTCTCTCTTGTGTCGGATATGCAATCGGACTCGGAAATGTCTGGAGATTTCCTTATTTATGTGGGAAAAACGGAGGAGGTAATCAGGAATTCTGGCTATTTTCCAGTTTTTCCATACACCAAAAGGAGTGCAAAGGTTTTGAGATCCAAACGTACCAGTTTTCTCCGGGAGGTTTTTTAATTTAAATGAATTTAAATCTATTCCAGTCCATCATAGCCGCATGCGTAATAGCGCACAATCAAAAGCCTGAGCGGTGATCTGGGGCTACGTGTGAAAACAAATACTCCCTTTACCCAAACATCTTATCTGGATTATGTTTAATGTTAATAGATTTATGGTTTACCTTCACTTACACATCTTTACCTCTCAACTCTCATTCAGGGGCCTTCTTGATTCCCTACTTTTTGACCCTCATATTTGCTGGCATGCCCCTGTTCTTTCTGGAGACGGCTCTTGGTCAGTACACTTCTATTGGAGGGCTTGGAGTGTGGAAACTGGCTCCAGTGTTCAAAGGTAAAAGCTACTTTTGCATTATCCTCAAGGCTCTAAATTATATTTTTGTGTTAATTGGCTGCTTCATGAAGGCCAAGTTGAATAAAAGACATAGGTAATAACTATTGTTCTCCCATTGTTTCAGGTGTGGGTCTGGCTGCTGCTGTTCTGTCCTTCTGGCTCAATATCTATTACATTGTAATCATTTCCTGGGCTCTTTACTATCTGTACAATTCCTTCACTGCTGTGAGTATTTGATCTTTATAGCTATGCTGATCCTGTATATATAAATATAAAAATCTAATGATGTGCCCTGGTGTAAAAGGATTTTAATACCTTTTCAAAGTTTAGGGGGAAAATCCTGATAAATCTGTTTGAAAAACTGCCTCTTCCCATATGTAGTAACCCAGGTTGTATTTTTACATAGTAGCAGATTCTGTTTGTCAGCACCTCTTTTATAAGGTTGCACAACCCTTAACAGGGTATGACATTTATTACTTCCTTTCCCACATAATTAGTGCCTTACACAAGGTATTGATAAATGCATTTGGGGATGAGGCATTCACTCCTTTGAGAAGAGCATGAAATCTCAATGTCCCGAATGAGTATCATGGACTTGGCTGCTCGACAGCCAGAGAGAATGGGATCCGGTGGTGGGAGAGTGATCCAAGTAAAAAGAGCTGTCTGTGTGATTTTTTTTCTCTTTCTTTTTTTTCTTTCTTTAATTTTCAGGATCTGCCATGGCAGAGTTGTGGCAATCCCTGGAACACAGACCGCTGTTACACCAACTACAGCATCGTAGACACCAGAAACCTGACCAGCGCTGTGCAGGAGTTCTGGGAGTAAGCCTGACATAAGAGTTTTTGTTTGTTTGGATCACAAGAATACTTAACTACTGTGAACAGATTTTTAGTTACACTGAAGGTAATTTCTCCTGTTGTGCATAATGAGGATCAGATTCTGATGTGGCCAATTCACTCTTCAATCTTTCTTCTACTCATAGAAGAGGAAATTGCACACATACCACAAATGGCCTCAAGCAAAGCTTAAAAAATAATCAAATATTTGATAAATAGTGTGTGCCCATGTGTAGACATGTCCATGCGTGCATATAAGCATGTCTTCCTTTGACTGTGGTGCCTTAAAAAAAGCTTTAGCGGTGAGAAAAGAAAGCCAGGGAGAGGGCCTTTGTGAAGTATGTATACCCATGTATGCACATTTGTTCATGCACTCATGCATGCTGCATGTATGAGTTCACAAATGCATTTGTGCTGCGTAGTAAAGACCGCTGTACTCCTACCCTGCAGACGTAACATGCACCAGATGACTGATGGTCTGGAGAAGCCTGGGGAGGTCAGGATCCCGCTGGCTATTACACTCGCCATTGCATGGGTGCTGGTCTATTTCTGCATCTGGAAGGGGGTCGGCTGGACTGGAAAAGTAAGTATGATGAGAACACAATGACAAAAAATAATAAAGAACGAGAAAAAACAAAATCTACTGTAAATTTAATTTGCATCATTTCACTGCAACAAAACCCCAATTAACAATTACATGTTGGAGTATTGCTCATACTATATGACTGGGTTTGTGATTACATAACTTCACTTAACCCTTAATTCATATTCTTTCAATTTGTTTTATTGTCTTACTAGTTTAGGATGAGCTAAAGTTTTAGATAAAACATTTTTTAAGTTTAACCAGCTGTACTGTGATTAATTATTTTAAAAACCATAAAAAAATAAAATTTTAAACAATACAGTGACACAAAGTACAATACCAACTCCTCTTTTTCTTTAAGAGGCTATATGAGATTGTACATGCAATTTCACTCATATTCAGAGCACTGTACATACAGTAACACAAGCATCTACATTTTCCACCAAGTGACACAAAGGCCTAAACATTTAAGATTTCCTTCCACACATTTTTCAATATCAATGTCTGTTTATCTTTATGTTATGTTTTTATGTAGTGGGCATCATCTTTTGAGAGCAGACTTTGAATAATTTAATGATTTTTACCACAGCGTTAACAACAGAGTCTCTGCTAGTTACATTCTTATTCAGTAGATTTTTATCATGAATCATCTGAAATGTGTTGATAGCACAGTACGAAATTAGTTCAGATAAGGAGGGAAATAGTGCACTGGTGTGTGTGCTGAACCCAACCATTCTGGGGTCATCTTGCCTCCAGGGAATGGCTGACTAGGTCACTGTGTTGTGGAGATGGTGCCACAGTTACAGTGTTCAAGATAAGCTTAACGACTTAGAAGTTTTCACTTCTCGTTCAGTTTTGTTGCCTCACAGGAAAGATATTTCCGCCATAATATTCAGTAGCTGTGTAATTTAAAACGTTTTGGCTTGGATAGACAATATACTTGTTCTAACAATGACTCTGTGTCCCACAGGTGGTGTACTTCTCAGCCACATACCCTTACTTCATGCTGTTCATCCTGTTTTGCCGTGGCATCACTCTACCCGGTGCCTTTGATGGAATCCTCTTCTATATCACACCTGACTTTGAAAAACTTAAGCAATCTGAGGTAGGTTCTCTGCTCTCTCCCTCTCTCGCTGTAGGCCCAGATGTCTAAAAGCAGTTTCTGTTTCGTGACACTTAGTACACAGTAGCTTTTTTATTTACCATCAAAATAAAGATGGCTGCACAGGATAAGCTGAGCTCAAATGGGATGGGTTTTGGCTTTCTACAGGCTACAGCAATGGCCTGTCAAATGGTGCCTTACAGAACCTGAATTCTAGCCTGAGAGTATTCTGAGCTTGAGAGTGAATAATTATTGCGTGTGCAGAGGTTATACTTATCCAAAACCATTCTCATTGATACTGTACTAACATTCACATATAAGGCCTTTAACAATAACTTTTAATTGCATGGATACCAAAATAGTAGAAACAGATGTGCAGTTTTTCCTTTCAAAGTAGTGCCAAACATGTAAAGAGTAGGACGTCTGATGGATGCATATATATTCATTACTGATGCAGGTTTTAGGAGGGTTAAAATGTGCCACTAGTAGTTACACTAGTAGTTACGCTGTTACATAAATCTGTGTCCAGAGGAAAAAAGGATTTTAAATAATGTGAGTTTCATTGTGAAAAAAAGAGACTCCCCTGTCGTCAGTAAAGCTCAGGTGGGCAAAGTAATGATGCTTAGTGAGGTGAGGTGAGGTGAGGTGAGGTGAGTCGAAGCAAAATATCACAAAACAAGGCAGGGTCTCACTGAATTGAGTGTGACAGGATTGGATGCAATGTGATCAGAGTGGATGAGATAGGACTAAGTAGAAGAAGACAGTTTGTGGGTGTTACATCCACCTGGAACAACTATTTGTCCCAGTTCCTTCCATTACATTAAAGGTTTACAAGAGACAAGATACATCTGTGCACATGGCTTCATAGGCCCACTCGCTCAAAATGATGAAAAAGGTCATATTGGGTTTTTTTTTCTGGTATCTCTATTCAGCATCATTTCTACATGTCTGTTTATTTAAATGTCTTTTCTACTCTCTGTGTGTGTGTGTGTGTGTGTGTGTGTGTGTGTGTGTGTGTGTGTGTGTGTGTGTGTGTGTGTGTGTGTGTGTGTGTGTGTGTGTGTGTGTGTGTGTGTGTGTGTGTGTGTGTGTGTGTGTGTGTGTGTGTGTGTGTGTGTGTGTGTGTGTGTGTGTGTGTGTGTGTGTCAGGTGTGGCTGGACGCTGCCACTCAGATCTTCTTTTCCTATGGGCTGGGATTAGGCTCTCTGATTGCTCTTGGCAGTTACAATCCCTTCAATAACAACGTATACAGGTAGGTGATTCATAAAATGATTTCAGTTGACTTTTCTTATGAATTAAATACCTCTTCAGATGAAATTTTACTGCTCCAACACCAGCCACTCACACATCCTTTTATAAAGGAGACTGTGCAGATGTCTCTTCCTGGGATTATTTTTGGTTTCCTGGCAACATAGTGTCTACTGCACCTTCTATTTTGGGAATATTTGAGCCTCCAGCTGTATCAGTCGTTTGATTATTTTGGCTCTACCTTTTGTTTTACACTCATTGACACAGACGTTTGGTTTGCCTCAGCCACTTTCACTTTTGTAGAGTAAACACTGTTCACCCACACAGCTGTGTACATCTACAGTATAGTTCCAACTATTTTCAAACAGCTCACTGCCATTTTAAAAGAACAGGTCAATATAAATGTATTCAGCTGCTGTGCTACTGCAGGATGCAAAATGGCTTTCCACCATCCCTTTCCCCCCACCCCTCTCAACAATGTGTGACGGGTTGATAAGGAATTGATATAGGCGTGACAATGGCTGCCTTGTGCTTTGTCTCTCCCCCACAGAGATTCTGTCATTGTCTGCTGCATCAACTCCTTCACCAGCATGTTTGCTGGCTTTGTCATTTTCTCCATCGTGGGATTCATGTCCAATGTAACAAAGAGACCCATCGCTGATGTGGCAGCCTCAGGTAATTGCAATCAATGATGAAACTTGATAATGACAATAGACACAAGAGATACTTGTGAATGTGCAAAAACTAGTGCCTGAAATTTCAAGATATGTTATTCTTTCAGTCAGAAGGAAAGAATGGAATGTTTAATTCTGCAGCTGTATGACAGTTCTGATTTCTGGATTTAATAAAAGGAAAAGTTGCTCATTGATTTGCAAAACTGTCTGTCCTTTCCAAATACCCATGTTTGACATTCAGCACTTTTTCCTCCTAAGGACACATTGGACTTACATTTTTTGGTCTTCTTGTTTTACCCCATGTCACTGTTACAGTGCTATCATTGTACATATATGTGTATATACTGTGTATATATATACATATATATGTGTGTGTGTGTGTGGGTCCAGTGTAGAGTGGGCAAAAGGTCTCATTATTACTTTTTGTCGTAATCATACAACTGATGTTTTATTAGCCACAAAGTCCTCATGTGTGTGTTTTTTCAGGACCTGGCCTTGCGTTTTTGGCTTATCCTGAGGCCGTCACTCAATTGCCCATCTCTCCTCTCTGGGCCATCCTCTTTTTCTCCATGCTGCTGATGCTGGGAATCGACAGCCAGGTATAGAAAATCAAACAAAAACAGTCTCAGTTGAAGTTTGGGACCATCAGTGCTTTTGTTTAAGCCAAAGACATAAAAAAGCAGTGCTTCTTAAGACCAGGATTTAATTTTTTTCAAATCCTTGTAAACATTACTGCAACATTAAATAATCATTCATTCATGTCAGTTCTAAACCTTAGTAATTGCCCTAATGTTTTCATTGTGACAAAAATCTATTACGTAACTGAGTTTTGACATGACTCTACAATCTCTCCAGTTCTGCACTGTGGAAGGCTTCATCACTGCACTGGTCGATGAATTCCCTCATGTGCTCCGAAAACGCAGAGAGATCTTCATCGCGTGCGTTTGCCTGGTTTCTTACATCATTGGACTGTCCAACATCACACAGGTAAATACTTATTTCTGGCTGGATAATCTACAGACTCTCTAAGACATTACTGGGTATTTAGTTCAAGAACACAAATCACAGAATAATAAAATCACGCAATAAATCATTTTCCACAGACTTGTAATCTTCCCAGAGGACACCAGTTGTCAGACTCCCAGAAGCTGACCTATAGTAACCAACAAGATGGTTTATTCAGCGAGGTCGTTAGCTTGCCAAGTAGACGTAACATGAAATCCACAGAGAATCAGAGATCAAGAGGTCACACTCTCTCTGCGACTGTAGTTCCTTTCCAAGGTGGTTCAGGTCATTTAGCATCATGTTTCAGTTTGCAAACATGAAACAAAATGAAATAAGTTTATAGCCATGATACAGTTTCACTTCCACTTTAGTCCAGAACAAGATATCTCAGCATCTGATTTCCTACACAGAGGACAAATTCTCTGCCATTTCTACTAGCACCATGAACAGGCCACAACTTTCACACAATTCATGCTCATCAGAAAATGAACCTTTTTCATTTTGTAAACTCCATAAGCTTTCCACTGCAGAAGTTCCTCATTCTGGTCACAATACCTTTGCAAATAGAATATCTTATATTGTAAATGGAAAATTGTAATAAAATGTTTTGACAGAATTATATAAATTATATAGCGCCACCCTCCGGGCAAACTTCACATTTCTCATTTCAGAAAGAATTGCAAGTATTTGTTTGCTCTTACCAGCAATGTTTAGTCTTATTATTTCATTATTTATCAGTGCCCACAGCCAAGATAGTGATGATAGTGAACAAGCTTTGTCTGTAAGGAAATCCTAATGATGGATGCACACTGTAACATTTTAATCATATTAGATAGTTTTAAACTAAGTATGAATCTAAGATTTAAAGAAGAAACATCTGTCATTCTACCTGATTATTCAAATTTGATTGTATGATGATTTTATATCGAAGCATACATTCTAATCTTTGACAAATGGCATTGATCTACAAACACACAGTTTTTTGTCTACAGACATAACCTATGTGGTATTATGAAGTATGAACTAATATTCTGTCCTGTTCTGTCTCATAATTTCTCTTTGACAAAATGCTAATTGACCATATTAACAAGGTCTGCATAAACACTTGTCAAAAAAGGCGTTTAGAGAATTTCCCTTTCTAGTTTGTGCAAAACATGCTCAACAAAATTACTACTGTTGGTGTTGCACAATGTCGAATAGAAGTTGTGATGCAATTTGAAACAAAAGTAAGAATTTAAGAGGAAAGCAAAAGTTGGCAAAAAGTTGGCAAAGATGATTCTGTGTCCGTCCACTTGTGAGCTAAAAATGACGAAACCACTGCAGGCCAAGTTCATGTTTGCCAGTGACACTCGAATACCGTGTTTTGTCCATCCACTTCTGCCACACTGGATTCCCATCATGCACAGCTCTGCTACAATGAGGCAGTTACACTAATCGCTGCTCCAGGCTGTATAAAGTACATCAAGCTTCACAGAGAAGGAGCTGATGAACTGTAGCAGGTCCCTTTGAGCTGGTCCCCATAATGGTCCGATGTGGGCAAGAAATTGTGGACGGACAATAAGTGTTTCATACATGTCTGATCTCCACTGGTCCTGCCAGAGCTGCACATCCACAATCATACAGTTTCTGTGAGGAAGGCTTAGCCACCAATTCTGTCCTCACCAATGAGACATCACCAACATTCACCAGCCACAGCCGCTGGTGCTCTCACCCTTGATGTTATTCCACTTGACCAGTTCACATCCAACACTATGATTGCATCTTCTGTTTTTCCCCACTTCTTCTTCATATGTCTTATCATCTTCTTTTCTTTTTGTTTTACTCTTCTTTCTTTTTGCAGGGCGGTCTGTATGTGTTCAAGCTATTTGACTACTATTCAGCTAGTGGGATGTGCCTGCTCTTCTTGGTCTTCTTTGAGTGTATTTCAATTTCATGGTTCTATGGTAAGCCAAACTTATGTCTCAGTAATCTTTTTAAGAATTTTTCCATATAAAAAATAGACAGGGAATTAACATTACTGCCCTTTGTTGCAGACTAAATGCAAGACAATAGCAAAAAAACAGTATTCATGATACATTTTTGCTTCCAGGTGTGAACAAATTCTATGACAACATTGAGGAAATGATTGGCTACAGGCCCTGTCTGTGGTGGAAGGCCTGCTGGGTTGTTTTCACTCCGCTCATTGTGGCTGTAAGTGTTATCTTTAGGAAACATTCAGGTGTTAACCAACAATGTACCAGGTACCAACGGGGAAATAACACATCCATCAAAGACAATATATAGGCTTATGAGGTCTGTATCAAGAAAGTTTTAATCCTTACAGGTAAAGCTATGTCATGGTCACTTTAGCTTGATGGAAAGCAATCTAATTATTTTAACTGTGTGCATCTAGTTAATGTTTTGTGTTATCAACTGCCATTGACCTCTATGATCAAATAGCATTGCAGTTATACTATACCTCATTACAAGACCATTACAATACTTAAAAGTGTAGTTTGAGACTGAAACCTCATGCTAACATCTTAAAGACACTAAAGTCCATCATAGTTGAACAATTATACAGCTCTGCAGTTCAAACTGTTTGTGGACCAGTTATGGATATGCTGATATCTGTTTCCCCTTGTCTCCTGTATCCAGGGAGTGTTCTTGTTCAGTGCAGTGCAGATGGTTCCCCTCACCATGGGTGACTATGTGTTCCCAGCCTGGGGCCAAGGGGTCGGCTGGTGCATGGCCCTCTCCTCCATGATGCTCATCCCTGGCTACATGGGCTACATGTTCCTCACACTCAAAGGCACATACAAAGAGGTAAGATCAGTGTGGATTTAGTCTAATAGTTTATGCAGTCAATAATGTTTGATCTGTTTTTAGCTGTATTTTCTCAGAAGTAATGAAAACGTGCTTTTACACCATACAATTGATTGATTGAACGGTTATTATAAAGATAGCATGTGGGGTTAAAAGATGCTTAAGCAAATGGTTACCTACACTTACCTGAAAAAGCAACATCAATTTAAATACAATCTTTACAAATACACATAAAGCAGATGTTAGTACACTTTTACATTTGTATGCCGGTCAGCGTGATTGCAGCTATGTGGCCACAGATTTCCCAGGACATATGCATCACTACATCCACCTCCAAGCATTTCACACATCCTTTAGCTGGTTTGAATTTAAATCTGCAGTCGACAGTGAGGCAAGCTCTGTGTTAAGAGTTTCAAGTGGATTTTTAAAAAAATGATTATTATATACAGGAATGTTAGGCCAATCCAACACAAGAGCACCGGGCTAAATTTTAAGTGTGCTGATGGAGTGTGAGGATAAAGTAATGGAAATATGAAACATGAGCCCTGAGGATTTGGAAAAAAAGAGATCAGTTTTAACCACAGAAGATTGCTCAGATGAACATTTCTGGACACACTGCAGTTTTTTTAACCAACATAATCTGGCACGAATACATTAACCACAATACACTGACCCAGGATTTATATAATTTTCACTTACATTATTAACATTTACATAATGTCTGGCACTGAAAGTAGCAACATAGATTTAATACAGCAGAAAAAAGACTTCACATTCAATGTTAAAGTACTCCACTGTGATTTTGTTCTGTGTTATAACTGCACTGTAGCACTGTGATTCATTGCTATTCTAATGAGCAAACACATAGGCATGCTGGGTAATGATGTGATAATTGCCATGAGGACTAGAACAGTGATAAAAGGATTAGTAAAATAGAGTTTCTAATTACTTCAGTTAAACAATTTTAGATGCCTTTTTTTTGCTAAACCAGTCACTGACTTCTCTGTAAATTGCGTGCACTTGTATGCAGCAGAATTGTACATTCATACATTTTTATTGATATGATGATCTTAATCAGTGGCAGATAATACCTTTTCCGACATGCTATTTATATTAAGAGCTTTTTGATTTGCATTCATCCACAATGCACTGAATAATAAATGCATCTCTATAAGGCCCTTAGTGACAGATATAGCTTTATAGCCAGCAGTGACAGAATGAATGGGCCATAATTGCAGGCGGTGCAATAGAGGCTGTCAGAGGCTATGTGCAGGTGTCAGATCCTACAGTACCAGCTGATTGTCTAATTGTAGCAATCAGCCAGCTGATTAGCGCTCTGCACCCAGGCAGACGCTTAGTTTCACAAATACACCATATAAATGCCTGCTGTACCGATGACCTCGGGTCCAACACTATCCATAGTTCAGATCATTTGGAAGATTCACAAAGTTTAGGATGATATGATTTTGTTTTAGGATATCAGTATGTGTGGCTTTTATTTTACTTTATTTGCCAATCTTAAACTGTATTCATATAATGATGAATCACATCAGAAAGAATGTCTTTTCTGATGGTGTCTTGTGGAAGATGTTTACATTCAGAGCCTGAGGCAGTGTATTCATCAAGCTCACAGCTGTGTAGCTGGTGTGTTTTGTTACAGTTAATGCATTTGATCACAAACTTTGCAGCTGTTGTGGTCCTGCTGACAGTGTTTTATTGTAATTTCAACGACACCAGTTCATCTTTCAGCTGTGTTACACCAGTGGGGTTATGGCTTATCTTTACGCTCCTCATTTTTCAGCGTCTGCGGCTGATGATCAAGCCTTTGGCGATTGTGAAGGCTCAGGAAAATGGCCCGGACCAGCAGACAGAAAACCAGAATCAGAACCCTGCCAACGAGGAAGCCTACATCTAGAAACTTCTGTTTGTCTCTCTGTCTCGACGGCCAGACGGGCACTGTTCACAGAAGAAACGTAATCAAGGTTGGGAACGACCACCAGACTTCCATGTCTGCTTTTATTCACCTACCTCCTGGGGACACGTGAGACCAACCTGATTACACAGTTATTTTTAGGGGTTTTTCTGTTTGTTTATTTGTATAATACAGAGTTATAAAACTTATGAGGAAAAACAAACTACCCAGCAAAGTTGTTGTGTAATTATGAATTTCATTATGCAAAAAAGTTAGTCTTTTTAGAAAAGAAAATGTGACTTAGGAAATTACTGTACATTGAATATATAATTTAAATTTGGAGGCCCGCGTTGATTCAATAGTATTGTGCAACTTTGAAGATATTAATTAATATACTAAACTACAATTACTGTACAAAGAAAACTATTGGTTAAATTCATTTTGCTTGTACATGAAATAAACACATTAAAATGAATGCAGTGTAGTAGGTGAAAAAATGCAATTTGAAAGTTTGTAAAGTGAAATTTTTGACATTGAAAACAATTTAAGGCAAAGACAATATGGGAATGTGCAACAGGTAAGGCCAAATCTGCTTGTATGTATAATATATAATTTAGCCAGACTATCACTTCCTTGCAGGATCCTGCAGTTCGCCTGAAATGTTTACCACCCATGTTTGTGGCTACCTTTGAAAAGCACAAGTACAGTATGGAATTTGAAGCGTCCAACTTCTTTTGGCTTGATTGAAACCTGTGACAACAGCAAAAATAACTTACATAGGATAAATAGCAAGAGACTGTTATAATTGTTTCTTTGTTTTCTAAAGAACAATAACTTTGTATGTCTTCTGAATCTTTTTTGTAGAATCATTTTTAGGTCATTTTCTATATGTGAGAGTGAGAAGGACCAAAATCATACTCAAGTTTAAAAGATTGGTGCAGGCAATTGACCCTGTGAGTATATAAATCACAAATTCAAAATCAGGCATCCCCTACATGCCTCACTATAAAGCAACAGGGTAGTAAAAACGACATCCACCTACAAGCACAATTTGGATCTGTGCACTACCACCTTTAACACCCTATAAAGGTGTAGCCATTAGAGCAAACCCACTGTGTGTACAATATTTCTGCCAGAGAGGGAGTGTTTGGAGAATTTCTCCTGACAACCAGTTAAGTGGAGAGAAAGAGTTGTGTTGCAATAATAAGCCAACACTTATTCAGATCTATATTTTAAACACTGAGAAAGAATAAGCTGTGTGATGGTTATCTATGATGGCAAACACTATTCTGACTGAAACCGTTTACACGTAAATCTATTTAGTAACCCACTCCTCAGGAAAAAAAGGTGGATCTCACCATATTCTCTCAGATACTACAATGATACACTGAAATAATTAATGCTGTATTTAAAAAGAAAAAAAGAGTAAATATTGTCAAAAATTTGTCTTTTTTTTCCTTCTATAAATCCAACATGCTACCTTAAGCAGCAACAAAATGCGAAAACACAAATAGGCATAAAGACTATACAACACTGAGGCACACTCAAAAAAATTGATCCAAACTGTTGCCTCTTCTCCATGTGCTATTTTACTTGTATAATTTCTTTCAGTGGACAAATTAACTGTGACAGCCTTTACTCAGTCATTTTAGTAGAAACCATAGTGCGTTTCTATCTTGTGGCAAGTGCATATTTCCAATATCAGACTCGGTTAACAACACTTTAGCTGAATCAAGACAAAAGTACTGTTAACATAACAGGACAAAGCCAGATGCTACATCGGCCAACACCACTGAAACTACTCCTTTTCATAGGGTAAAGGAAAACCTATTATTACATATCAAGCTTGTTTGGCAATATACAAACATTACTGTAGAAGCTTTGTAAGAGACCACAGATATAACTGTATTACTATAAAGAGGGATCAAGAAAATTTGCTTCTGTGGCAGCTACGTGCAGCAGGAATCAGGTTGAACCAGTCCCATTTTTTCCTTTTATTTATGTTTGTTTTTTTCAAAGATATGTAAATTAACATGTGCAATGACAAAGGGTTTGGTGAATTTTGTATAAAGTTACCAATACTGCAGTTTTCTCTCTTGAATGATGTTGTAAACTGGACTGTGTAATACATGTATCTGTGAATGTCCGTACAACCTGAGTTTTTTTTTCTTTTGTCTAAATGTTGAACAAAAAAATGTGATATTATTTGCTGTTTTCTGCAATAATATTATTATCTCAGAAACTAAAGCACATATCTCTCTCAACTGTAAAAATTATAATTACAATAACAGAATAGAGTAATAATGAAGATGATAATAATAATGTAATAGAAATGTCTAGTCAGAGAATATTGTTTTGTATATTTCTAGCTGTTTCATGGGCCTAATGTAAAATATTCTATGTAAAAAATATAATAAATGTCTTTAGATGGTGTTATATGAAAAAGCATGATTGCAATATATGTTATCTGCAAAAATAAATAAAGACCTATAGATTATAATGTCTGTGTCATGCAGCCTTTCAGGTGAAGGAGTGGTTATTGTGAGAAAATTCTGTTTTAAATGCATGTAAAAAAGGATTTTCTTTCTTTTACAAGTCAATCCTGAAAATACATAAAGGGTTAATTGTGGAAACTACAAATACCATTCCTATTTGTTAAATGGATTTGACTCTTTGAGTAGCTACAAGCACTGGCTTAAAAGGTATGGAAATGCTCTTCAAACATGCATTGTTGAGTGAGATGGCTTTGCATGGCACTGACCCACTCAGTGTTATGCTAATGCTCGATTTATTCCATAAGTAGAAATGAATATGCAATCAGCTCCATCATTGCAAGAGATGTTCTCTGTAAACTTAGCAGACAGTTACTGATAAAATGGTTCTTGCCACGGTAAAGATCATTGTGACACCTGCACTGAGAGCTGTGCCAACAACGACACTATAGCTTTCCTGGCTGACAGCCAAACCCTCCCAGTCATAATGCACCATCCATCTCCCTGCTGTTATGCAGTAGTTAGCCTACAGTAATCGTAATCCAAATGACCGCTCAACCATCACGAAATGCAGAAAAAAGACCAGAATGTTTAGACATCTTTATTTCAAATACTTTTTGAAGAAGGAATGATAAGGTAAAAATCCTGGCAAGACACATGATAAAGGGCATAAGAATGTATGGTGCAGTCTTATAATCTCACAGTATGCTGATCTTTGTTTTGCTCGACATATCTCTGTTAGCTTTTTACATAACACTAACCAGAATAATTGAGCGGATAAGAATGAAGAATATAGTTGATATTTGGTGTAGGCTCTGATTTCATTACTCCCCAAACGGATGCACCAAGCTCAACTCAGAAGAGACTGGGGAGTGACTATAAACAAAGTGACCCTACAGATCATCTAGCAGGGTCTGAAACCTTCATTTTGACCATTGAATCAACCAATCAACAATCTGTACACTATTCATAGCTACAGGCCAGGTGTGTGAAGTGTAAAAGGAGTCAGAGTTTTAAACTTTTCTGTCAAGCTTTAATTATATGGCTAAAGAGAGGATGCTCAGGGACAAGCAGATTCAAACAACTGGAGGGGAAAATACTGTTTTGCCTGTTTGGTTCAGTTCAGCCAGCTGACCTGCCTGAGCTCCTACCCTTTCGCCCCACCTTCCTTTGTGACTATTTAACAGCTATAAAAATGTTTGCCTTTAGACATGGTCAGACACAACCTACTTCATTTGAAGCACACTAACACCTTTCGACTCAGATACCTCAGGCAGATGCTGGGTCGGAGGTAAGTGCTGCAGTAGAAACATGTGACTGCAACAGTTACAGCAATTTACAGACAAGCAGTGCGTCAGCAGACAATATCTTGGTGCCCAATACACAAATACATGCATAGGATACACTGTATATACACATACACTATATATATATAATTAATATATATCAATCTTGAGGTTATATTAATGATATTTTGTTTAATTGATTCTTGGTGCTTTTGCAATACTGTTGTTGTGACATTCATACCAATAAAGCAAATTTGAATATATATTTAAACATGCCCTAATACAAAGGGAGCATCGGATGTGCTGTATGTTGCAATGGTTACAGTATGTCATATGAGAGTGGCGGCAGGCTCCAGTCGTCTGCCTGAACATGTCCCCAAGCTTTGCTCTGTTTTAGTAAGTTCTATCATGTGGAACAATTGTCATATATGCTCTGACATCATCATTCCTTGCAAGTATATACAAACTGAGCATATATGCGATCAAGATTGGAGGGGTGTGGGGGGTAGGAGGATAGTAATTACCCAGCCCAACCCCCCAGAAAAACTGCACTAGACATAGAGGTCAAAACAAGATGTCTACAGTATGTGTATATGCAGTTGTTACAGATGCATATAGTGCACATATCTAGTGGTCACTGGTTCTGGTGCCCAGTTCTATGTGTCCACCAGGCACCAGCCACTGTATGGCTATCACTATTCTGTACCAGTACAGGCGATCAGGTGTAGTTGAAGTACAGCAAATGTAACAATTGTTATGGGTGATTTTGATCATGTAAAATACTACTACTTACTACTAATAATAATACTATGCTACTAATTTCAACTAATAATATTGTATACAAATAGAGCACATTATTGTTATTTCTGGGTGTCCTTACTGAAAGCAAAAACCTCCTTAAACTACTGTTTGGTACCACAGCATAATATGTTAAGATTTTTTTACATACAAGTTTTTAGAGTCAATAAATCATACACATTGAAAACTGCTGGTGCAAGTTATTGAAATGGGAATGATGTGTCTGTATGTTCGTGTTTCTGTGTGTTCGTGAGTATCAGAGAGAAAAAGTGAGGCTGATTTTATACCTGGTCCGACACATCCTTGGTAGTACTATTCTGGTGAGCATGTGAGTTTAAGTCTGTGTCTGCTCATCTGAGCATGTGGTGGTCACAGAAGTGTTAGTTGCAGTGATGACACAGACATGAGCGGAGCAGCTCTGACAGCTCCAGTCTAGCAGAGGTAGTGGAAGCTCAGCAGTCAGCTCCAGGGCCCCAAAAAACACACGCACTGAGGAAATGGTAATGTGTTTTCTCTCTACGTAAGCATGGCCAAGGCTCCAAGTTGCATGCACTCTCTCCAACCACATCACAATCATTTGGCACTGACATGCGCAGCACAGTGGGGCAAGAAAAAAGAAAGAAAAAGGCCCGAAAAAAAACTCTACTTACTGTTCTTATAGCTGCAAGACTGTATTTTTCCGCATTTGGTTCAAGTCAAAGATGCAGTGCGGTTATGCAATTGACTTTTCAAGGGGAGACAGCATATTCCATTGGATGGGTACAAATGGAAGTTCGGAAGGGGGGGCACAGCCAGTCAAAAACAGTGACACACCATTTGCTTATAATAACAACAACATCAATAATTATATTTCAGCACAGTTTCAGAGAAAAAAAGCATCTTTAGTTGCAAGGCTTTTAACAAATTCAGGACACAAGATCATATCGCTCCTGTTCTCACCTCTCCTCACTGGTTAGTTCGTTTTAAGATTTTACTGATTACATTAAAAGCACCTCACGGGTCAGCTCCAAGTTATATTGCTGAATTGCTGAGAAAGACTGCAGTGTCAGATTCTCGAGTTGTTCCTTAATATTAGCTCAAGACCAAAGGTGACTTGGCTTTTGAGGTCAGGATCTTTCCATTTTGAAACTTGCTGCCTGAGAATCTGCAACTTGGAGAATCGGTAGCATCTTTTATTTATGTTGGCAAAGTGTCACATTTTTCTGGTTTTAACATGTCTTATCTGTTTTATTTGTTTATTTCAATTTCATTTTATCTGTCAATTCCATTTTCTGTACTTGTAATGTATCTTATTTTATTCAATTATATTGCAGAAGTGCTAAAAAAAATGTAATCTTTTACCACTTTGTAAAGCACTTTATACATCTGTTTTGAAAGGTGATCTGCAAATAAAATGTATGATGTTACTTTTATTTTACTTCATGTAGAACATGACATTTGGATTGGTGGGTCAGTTTTCCAATAAAGTTAATAAAATACAACAATATCTCTTCCCTAACCAGTTATCTGCAGAGTTTAGGTAGAAACTATACACTTAAATAATCTAGTGTACACTCCCAAGCCTTTCCTTTACCCAGAATCCTTGTTTTTCTCCAGCTGACCAAAGCTGAATCAGAATATTAGCGAGCCTTCATGGATTTCCCTCTGTTCACCTTTACAACAGGCCCCTGATAGCATATCTGCTCCCAGCAGACTGACAGACAGACATGCAGAGAGAGGAGCAAATGCCCTTATCACTGCCCGCCATATGATGGGATTAGCTGGAGTGTTGTCTAACAAAGCATTAATGAACAGTTTTAATTGCCTGCAAAGCATACCCTGCCAAGCCCTGCCTGAACGACACACGCACACAACATAGGGCTGTGAAGCATATTTGTCCCATCTGAAATGGCGTCCAAGCGATACAGAATTTGTGTTTGTCAGTACAAACACAGTATTACTGCTGTCATTCCCATCCACTGCTGTACAGTATGAGAGTGAACACAGGTTTAAAAGACGTTCATTTAACTGTACCCTCCATTCAATCTTTCACACTATACACACTTAATTAAAATCAATAGATGTTTTTGATTATCTTGTGTTGTATTAGAGCAGAGCATCAATGTAGCCGTTGGACTTAAGCCCTGCTGGGACCCTAAAACACTTCTGAGTACAGCGAGGTAGAGGACAACATCTTCCACTTGATTTAACTTAAATAACAGTATCAGTCGCATCAGAATTTCATCATGCTCATAAACACAGAAAGGCAACTTGTTCCATCTCTCCCTATAACATTATTCATGAAGGCATTTTTAAAGGTTACCCAGGCTATATTATCTGTAACCCAAGTGATGTACTGTACATTTTTTAAATACATTTAAGATTATTGTCTGAAATGTGCAATGTGTGACACTGTGCAATCTCCCAGTGTCACGTTTTGTATTAATAGTGTACCAGTACAGTACATCCTGATACATACATGTAGGAATATGGTGACAAATGTTAAGTTAGAGAATAAGGGGGTATAAATATGTGCACTTGGGGGATGTATCATGCTTTTTGTGATTTTCTGTTAATTTTACACTGCTATGGTATTGAATGTCTTTGCTAAACATAGTCAACGTTCCAAAACTTGAACTGGACATGTAAAAATGCTCCCTGCAAGTCAAAGGCCAAGGCTTCAACTTGCTCTGAATGCTAGATATGGAACGTTACCTCTACTTCCTCCTTGTGGTGACATCAGATTGTTTGCTCGTGCCCATAAATGGCCGTCCACTCTGTAGCCTTTGTTGCTAATGTTGTTGATGAGGTGTCAGGCTTGAACCATGGGTTGTTCAAATTTTCCTCTCGCATATTTTGGATCAGACCCGGTTGATAAATCTGAGATGTTTTCATTTTGAATGAAGAATTCCCACCACTACGTAGTGGTGTTCAAAAAACCTCCAGAGCCACCAGAAATCTCTTGAGGGGCTGCTTCCCGAAGCTAACCAATCAGAACAGAGTGGGCTCACTGGGAGGGGGGCCTTAAAGAGACAGGAGGCTGAACTATGGGTCTGCATTAATGGTCAGTTTAAGATATATATATTTATATTTATGACTGTAAATCATGCAAAAACACCACAGAATAAAACTACAGACCTGGAAAATTGCATGATACATCCCCTTTAAAAATAAGTGATGCTGTAGGCACTTTTATATCTTTTAACTAAGGTGTATGTATTCTGATATTGTATTTTAGGTGTTGGTACCTTTTATATACAGTCTATGGTTGGTACATACTCTTCTAACTGTAGCGTTAACTTGTGTAGATTCAGTCATCAGTTTAGGTACACATAGCTACTGTGAAACAATAACATTCTAGTACAACAGCAACCACAATAAATCCTATGTTCATGAAGGAGTGTTTGTACTCTGTGTCTAGCCTTGTTAAAACAGACCCAGTGGACAAAATATTAGACACAGCCGGTGACATACTAAATTATCTGGGTTTCTTGTTTGAGACTCAAATTACTACAGTTATTGGAATAAACATCAAACTGAAGAATATATTTGCCACCATATGCAAGGTAAAATTGTAGCTATAGTAGAAGTCCCCTTAATGTGCAACATGCTTGTCATAAAGTGACAAAAGGAATCAATGGTTATACATCGCAACCCTAGTTCTCAGGCCTTTGTTTAGCTGAACAACTAAGTATCATGTAGGTATTACACAAATACTTTGACTTTTTCTCAAAAATGTGGACTTGTCAAACACATCAGGAGAAACAGTATGAGGATGTGGAACCGACAAACAGATTGGTCAGCAGTCTCCACCCTCCACCAACCATGCTAATAATTAAGCAGATGGTTACAAACAGTGCTGCCGCTCTCACTGCACAGCCTAAGAAGACATTGCATGTCTCTGTAACAACACAGGCCAAACATTGAGCCATGAAAAGGCCAAAAGTATCCCGCACTGTTCAATCAGCACAATATTTCAGGTGGAGGGACAACAAGTTAAACTCCAATCTGCTGGCAATATGGACTCCATCTACACTCCACCTGACTGTTTACCCACCAACAGATATTGAAGAAATAAGAGTAGCAGTAAAATAAATATATAAGAGGAATGAGACAAAAATGATCATGAGTTGCATGTTGTACAACATTCAACAACCTCTTAAAAAGTAAGCATTCTGCATCAGCTACAGTGTATGTGCAGGTAAGCAGTAGTGTGCGGCTTGATCCAAATGGTGTTCTTCAGACCCTCTCTGTGTTTTAGTGATGAATGGAGACAGAGGAGTCCTTTGTGACAAAATAGGGAGCATGACTTCCAGCTGGAAACAGCTCCTTTCTGCTGGCACAAAAGCGTAAAGAGCACCAAACAGAGCTCAACGCTCATTCTCTTTGCTCTCTTCCTCTCTCTTCTTCTCTTTACTTAGTCTCAACTGCTTGTTCCCTGCATATTTCTCTTCTCTTCACATCTCTTGTCTTCCTCCTCTCTAAGGTACAGTGAGTGATTGCCATGCTAGAGCCTCAACCAATGAACCCATCCCAGGTCTCACCGTCTCTGGGGCCTTTTGCCACGGCACATTTATCACCAAATGTACCAGGAGTGCCGGCGGTGGAGTGCATTTCAAAGCTCAGAGGCAGCCCCCCTTTCCTAGTGAGGTATATTCTTCAACACTGAAGCGGAGAAAACAAAATGGTACAAGACGAAGTACAATATAAAGCAAACTTGTGTTCCACCTGTGAATGAATACAGTAGAGTGAGAAAAGGAAAGGCTTCATTTCACAAGTATGGACCTTTTCTAAAAAAAAAAATTTAAAAAAAGACGTATCCTCTCTCATTCTTCAGTTCCTTATTCTTGTCTCTTTTTGAGCCAAAGCTGTAGGATGCTCTGTGCTAAAACCCTAAAACCTCATGATGAGCAGAAATAGGAGGCCTTCACTGACACTGAAAACATTAACTTATTATTGAAGAAGAATTAGTGTTCCATTTGCTGTCAAGAACCATCACCTCATCAGCCCACTGCTCAGTGAGACTGTTAATGAGCTTGTGTCTCTCAAGAAACATAATTTAACTTGACACCATTTTCTGAAGATTACTACCCACACAATTAATAAAAGTCTAGAATTACACCCAAAGTATGTTCTGGGTAAGAGCTGCTTTTTTGATATTAAGCCACAGTCGTCATGGGAAACACTGTGAAATCTACCATCACATGTGCATTTGTGACAGGTTACAGCAATGCCTCACAGCAAGATACAAGGGTTGGAACACACTGTATTATACACTTGAAGTGACACACATGTAGAACTGTGATGTGACATAAAGGATTGTATTTCTTTAAAAGGTCAAAAATCAAAAAGCGAGAAATTTAGCATAGCTCCTGCATTCTGCCATTCAAGGACTATAAAAGCTACGGTATCTTGTGAATGTTATTCAGATTTATCGCATGTTATTCAATCTATGTGCCTATGTTCTGTTGTCTCAGATTTTGTTATACTCCAATTTGGGAGACCTGTTGTCAGGAATACATTTCAAGTCATGACCTATTGTATGGAAATTACATTATGATTTTTTTTTAAAAAGATGATCATACACTATTAGTATTAAAAATAAATATATCAAAAATAAAATTTGTTCAAAACATTGTAAAGCTGCAAAAACATCAACACCTGTTTCAGCTTCAGGTGATGTTTTCATTGCAATCAGACATGTTGATTAACAATATGAAGAGTCTACAGCCACTAGAGAGCATTTTTGAGGTAATACCTAAGCCATGTTCACACTGTGTTGGATGGATGGGAAGGATTGCTAAGATTTCTATGTTGTGGTCTTGCAAGCATTCAGGTCATCTGGCAACTCACAAAGGTTGTATAATAACTGAGTTGGCCATGTGAGGATTTAATTAATTATTAATTTTTGGTTTAATTACATTGACCAACAGGCTTTGGCTGCCATGACGCATCCATGTTTGCTTAGTTTAGGCATCTTTTAGGCATAGGTGGCAAGTCCTATCTCAGATCCCAAGTCACAATTACAACTTGGAGGCTGAAGTTTACAGTAACTAAAATATGACAAACACAAACTAAATGTTTATATCAGCATGCTTCAAGGCTCACAGTGATCATTTTAACATGCTGATGTTTACCATGTTCACCATCCATGTACCAAATTTCAAGGCATTATATCCTTAATGTGACAAGACATTTTGTCATGGAAGATCTTAAACTTAAAACATGAAAGCCCTTAGTTAGTCTAATTTTGACTCTTGTTTTAATTTATACAGTAATACCCTCATTCTTCAATTAACTCACACATCCAAAGAAGGGGTCTTATCTGGTTTCAAAGGTTATTAATATCCAAATCCATTAAGGTATTCAATTTCCATCCACAAGATAAATCACACTGAGCTTCTCTTAAAAAGGGAGCATTTTGAAATATCCTAGCCATCCTCATTCTTGCACTGATGTTCATTATGTATTGTTATATGCATGTCATCACAAGAGTGGGTTGAATATTTCCAAATGTTCCAAAAGTTTGATTTCACCCCAACATCAATTCAAAAACCTTTTTGTTCCACTACCATTTTTACCACTTCAACATTATATCACTAACAGTTATTGCACATGCACAGTAACTAAGTCTTAATATAGAAGTATCAAAATAATAGGAAGTACGGAAGTAAGTACAGTATCATCATAATTCAATTCTCAACTATATGTGCAGTAATAATATTCATGTAACAACAACAACTATATACACTTACTCTTATATGCTTACACATTAAATAAAAAATCTACAACATGTGCCGCACGGTGCAGCTCTAGAGGAAAAGTCAGTTAATAACTGTCCTCTGTGGTGCAGCAGTAGCTCAGTGGTTAGCACTGTTGCCACACAGTAAGAAGGTCCTGGTTTCAGACCCCAGACATCCCAGGTCGTCAGAGAGTCATGCTCTCCCCATATTTGCATGGGTTCCCACCATCAAAGACATGTATGTTTGGGTTAATACTTCTGTCAGTATCCCTGAGCAAGACACTGGCAAAAGTGGTCACTGCACTGCAGATGCCCATTGCTCCCAGTGTGTGTGTGTATAGGATGGGTCAAATGCAAAGGATCAGTTTCCCCCGAGTGGGTCAATAATGCACCTTTTCTTTTTCTTCATTGCTCAAAAGCACAACATCCAACTGAGGATGCATCATATGTCAACACCCCTCAAACTCTCTCCCCTCCTAATGCTGCTTATGCAGACAGGAAGAAATCTGATGTCATGCCTGCCTGCCCTCGGCTGTCAAGCCCTCTGACACACACAAACACACATACATACACAGACAAACGTTATTTACAGTATAATTACTTCCATGACAGTTCAGATGCAAGCCCATCACTCAGTATTATTGAACTATTGAGGCATGTAACAGTCTATATATAATACAGATGGGAAAATCTATGAGTTCTATTACAGACCCACACACATGACCAACGACAATGTAATCCAGCAGATTTGCTCACAAAATGTTTTTTACAGTCTCAGAAGAAATGCCAACTGATTCTTTCTAATAAATGAACCTATTCAGAAATTTAAAAAATTCTGAAGTCATGAAGATATTTTCAGTGAGGTTCTTTACACAAACAAACCCTTAGAAGGCAGAACCCCTTAGAAACCTTCAAAACTGGATATTTTTCCTTATCATATCCATTACCATTCAAATACAGGCCAGTATGCAGATTTCTGCAGCAAATAGTGAGCAAGGGATATTATATGGGTTTATGGAGGCTACAGTTACTATGCAAATCCAGAGTAGATTACTGAGTGATTGCCCTCCTTGCCTGCTGCTCTCTCTCTCTCTCTTCTTCCATAACCTGAGCTACCGGAGCAGAACATGCACTTGTCTTTGCTTCATGCTTCAATTTTAACATTGCCAAGGGTTGTGCTGAGAGAAATCGGATGTAATTAGGTGGATGTTTTGAGAGACAGTTGAATATTAACATGGGTTTCATCATTTGAGGTTGTGTTGAATGCCAAGCGCACATCTCCTGCAGTCACTTCATGTTTGCAGACAGATGTTCTTCAAGCCCCCACCCCCCATAATGAAATTGTGGGACACAAGCACAGATTTCTTGTAGATATCTAGGATGGAGATAATGTTTGAAAAGATGTTTCGGTCCTGTTGTTTCTTTGTTTTTAGGACAAACTTGAACTACACCTTTATGACCTGCATGACCAAACCTGTCTCCATACAAATGAAGTTTATGTACTGATAACTTGTTTCCCAAATTCCTCAAGGAAGGGCTATGTTATCTTAGTGAAAAGTGTAGTGAAACACTCATGGTAGATGGTAGATGCACAAAGGATTAGAGTTTGACACTGGAGACGAGGGTTCACATCCTTACATCATGTCACATACAGGTCAAGACAACAGCAATGTGTGATTTAAGGAAGGAATTTATTTAAGGGGAATTAATTAATATGCCATGCCTTCAATACAAATTAATTAGTTGATGGAGACCATACTGTGTATCGTATTTGAACAGTTTTGAACAGATAATATATTTTTTATTAGTGTAATACTTGTATTACTTTAAAATAAGCCTGTTAAGCCTAATGTATGCCTACTAATAGGAGTACAACTGAGAAGAAGTGACAAACACACACACACACACAGACACACACACACACACACACACACACACACACACACACACACACACACACACACACACACACACACATTGAAAAAACAAAAACCGAAAAGGATATGCTTCGAAGAAAAATGGCAGAGACAGATTACAGATTAAGCGTGCCACATCCAACTCTCTAACTATCCTCTCTGTCTCTTTTCTCATGGTAAATGCTTTCCTTTTCTACGTTTGGAGAAAGTAGTGGGAAACAGTGAGTCAGGCTGGAGTGCTGAGAGCTGGAGTGGACTGTTAATGCTGCTCAATGAATTAAGAGTCGGTTCTGCTGGTTTACCATTTGAATGAGCGGGAGGCTTGGGAAGGTGGTGAGTTCTGGACACAATGAGATGCTTCACAGCCCCAATGCACTTTGGTTCACATCTACATGTCTAAATATTTGCTTCCAGGAACACAGCATGTTGTGCACAAGTGGAAAGACATAATACTGTACGACATCATCAAAAAAACGCCATTTTATTTTTGTTGTTAGATGTTTAACTTGCTTTAATCAATTTAGTTACACTGTAATTTCATCAAAAAATGAGACCAGTCTTGTTTAAGTGTGTACTTTTTTTGGTCAAGCAATTGCATCTATTTCCAGCAATGTAGTGGTTTTTTTTTTTTAGTTCAGACAAATGCTTGCAAATTCCTATTATCAGCACACTTTACTACATCACATAATACAGTTCAAAACAACTATTTTAGGGTCCAGGTGAAAAACCATGACCTCAACAAACCTACTGTGCATCACCTAATGATGTACTTGCATATCTATATGAGTCCAACATATAGTGAGAGTCCACCTATTTCAGGAAGTGCAGCTGTCCATCATGTTTCTGCTGTTACTCATTCACATGAGATGATTGCAGTGGCGGCTCACATAGCGTGACTTGGTCTTATAATGTCACACAGATAATTCAACCACTGATCAGCCTGCAGCTGGCAACAAGTTCTGGTGAATTATTACTGTTCTGATTTTTGTATAGTGTCTAAAAAAATCAAGCTCAATTGACATTGCCTCGCTTTCCCATCATAGCCAGTATGACTAGATTGAGACATGACTCAGGATAACAGAATTGTGCAATACCATTAAACCTCCACCTTAATGTAGACAACTAGACAGCAAAGCCTGCAACATGTATTATTATTAGTAAACTTCAAACTATGTGCACAGGCGAGGACTACTGACCTTTTCTGCCTTGGCACTCCTCAAGTCATAGACTGTGTCTCAATTCACTCCCTATTTTCTATAAAGTGCACTACAACAATAACCCTATGCTACTGTATTCAAGTGTCCAAATACAGAGTCTGTAAATGTACGTATCCATATAGTACACTCAGAAATTCCACAATTGAAAATTACAGAAGTAGTGTCCTCAGCAGTGCATCACTTTCTGCTAACAATCCCACAATGCAATGCTCCACATTTTATAAATAGTTATCAATAATGACGCAAAATGGCCATTGTCCAAAATCTTGATTTGCTGCTCACTAAAGGGTAAACTATTTAGTGTGAGTGGTGAATGATTGAATACCTAACTATGTGCTACCGTATATATGTATAACCTTCATTATTTCTTCCGTCCAGTGATTTTTTTTCTCTTTTTCTTTTAACAAAAGGGCGACTCTGATTGTGGGTTGTAGAGAGAGGGAGGGTTGTATGATGGAAGAGTGAATAACTCAAAGCAGGTGAGCACTTTACTTCTCACTAGGCGCTTTCACAAGCCTCGCCATCAGTGAGGCGAGCCCATCAACCAAGTCCTGATTACAAAGAGTACTTTACTGCAGCCTTACAGGAACCCCACTGAGGTTACTATTTATAGAATACAAATGCTCAAATCCAATTTTAGGGCAACTTTTCAAACTTTATGGTGGAAATCTGAAAGATTTATATGATCTTACTGTGGCCCATCTCCAGATTAACCATGGAGGTCTGCACCAAAAGGATGATGTTTGAGTACACATTTCAATGGCTTTTAAGATCTTTCACAACTGTAACAAGGAAATAGCAAATTATCACTGTAACCAAAGACTACAGAATACAGATTTGATCAAATATTTCTATTATTTTTCACATTAGCAAATATAAAACAACAACAACTAACAGCAGATATAACAATAAGTATATTTCTTATTTTATGTCTTAGGTATATTTTATTTGATCAAATGGTTTGCACTCTTGTCTTAGGGTTTTGAGATGCATGCTTTTTTATTAATGTCATTGTGGTTCCTATGTACTTGGATACAGAAACAAGTCTTTCTGTTAGACTCACATATGGGTCATACCAACACAAATACTGCCACCTACTTATCAGAGGGGAACATTTTTTGCATTTGGGTAATTTAAAATTAACAAAAAGGTGGATATTTACTCTAAAATGTAATTAGGTCTCCATAAACTTCAGACATCATTAAAAAAAATGTTCAAACCATGAAATTCAAAAACACAATTAAGACGTTACAGATCTACGTGATCTGCATCTGCTAATGGCACAATTAATCATACGGGCGACCACATGTGTCACATACTAGAACAACACATTCTTTTGATTTCCACATAGCACGAATCCCCCTCTCCCACCAACCGCTTTTCTTTTTCTGCAGCAGGAATATCTCCAGGCAGCCTTGAAAGACAATGGCACACAATTACCCTGAGCAAAAAGCACTGTGGCACTGACAAATGTAGTTTTTACTGAGCAGGAGACATTATGTTCTCACATCAGAGTTAAATACCTCCTATTTATCTCAGCCAAGACGGGAGAGAGAGAAAAGAGCAAAAGTGAAAAGGAAGGCAAGAGGGAGAGAGAAAGTCAGAGTGATCAAGACAGACAGCGAGAGGGGGAAGTAAGCCGTGGGCTGTGGAGACATTGCTAGACGTTCCATGACAACCGAGCAGGAGGATTCTGAACCATTTCGTCCCATGTTCCTATTAGGAGCGTCACATGCCAAGTGAGGAATCGCACAGTGAGAAGGTGCAGCTGCGTAATGACCTATAGCTTATTTCTCACGCAGAGATGAATGGCAAGGGTTATTTTGTGCAGCTCAACTGACTTGAACCGATGTAATTCGGAAACACGGAAAGACATTTTTATTTCACATGAGATCCGGTTTAGGTTTTGGCTCAAGGCTGAAAAGTCTCAGTTTTGCAAGAATTTTTTTTTTTCTTGTTTTTTGTTTTTTTTTACCTTGTCAACGGGTAGATTCAAATATAAGATCTCCAAACAAATAAGCTAATAAGCTCCAAACACACAGAGTAACAAAAAATATTTTTCTTCAGAGAATGAAAGACACACTCACATGCACATGTACACAAACAGAAAAATAGAGGGCATTCACATAGTGGTATGTACCCATACTGTTCTGTATGGGTACATACCAACCCAAAGCAGTTTCATGCTCTCCTAACCCCCTCTCACAAACACAAGTTGACTTCATGCCCAATTAAATGCACACAAAAAGGAAAATAAAGGTTATGTTAAGTTTGTAGTATTTAGCATTTGTATGTTTTATTTATATGATTTGCCAAATATTAATGTAGTTTTATGATTCAGTTTTCTTTTTTCTTCATCCACTAAATTGTATTTAGATGAATGCAACTTAAGAGTTTGTTCAGTCATAGAGAAATAAACAAGAATTCATTTGACTTCCAATATAAAGTTTTGCCTGAAGTGAGCATAACCATGTGTCACATGAAATTGGTCACAAAGTCCAAGGAAACATACAAATCCTATTCAAATTAACTACAGTATAACCAGTAGTATATAAAACTGAAAGGGCATGTCCATTGATTTTGTGGATAAGCTTTGGTTTAAGGATTAACATTAAGATTGTATTATACTGACTGGAAGTTGTTGCTCATTTGTTATCACTGTAAACATATGAATGCTCAAAATGTTCCCTGTGTTTATCTATGTTTCTTTATGGTAAACCAGTTTCTTACCAGTGACTCTCCTACCATTGCCCTTGACCAAGCCGCTAGCTTTAGAACAGTAGAAGTCCCCAGATGCTTCCCTGTGGCTTCCCACTGCTCCTTATTAGTGAGGATGGGTCAAATGCTAAGGACACATTTTTCCCCGGAGACTAATATAGTAATTTAATAAAATAAATGATTAAACAAAGCCCTTAAACAGTATACAGTATTTTATGAGTTATTCTTAATTTTAGGTAAATGTGAACTCCAATTCATTTTTAAATATTGCCATAGAAGTTTACGTGCACAAAATATTCATTTTTTTGCCCTTATTCCAAAAAAGACAATATTCCTACTAACCTACTTACATGGCTAATGAAAATTAATATTCCACTAATATTGTCATTTACACGCAGAGGGTTTTTAGGGTTTCACAGGAATCATAGGATAAAACATTAGTGAGCTGTCTGATATATATAAGTGATATTGATATGACAGATAGAGGAACATCTAGCACCCAGGTTGTCCAATTAATTTTACCACACTTCTGAGTGTTTTTGGTGCATCGCATCGAGTCGTCCAATATATGCATTTTGCCTACGCAGGGATGAGTTACATAACCAGCCCATCAGGCATCTCTATCCCAGCTTTGCAAACTGTAGGTTAGTTGTTGTTGTTTTTGCAACGCACAGAGATGACCATAAACAGGTAAGAAGATATGTGTCGCTAACTATGGTAAAAACTCCCACTTGAAACACATATTCTGAATGTACGCATATGTCCAAAGAATGCTCCTAAAACCAGAATAATATTTTCCCGCATTTCTTAATCAGGAAATGTTACATTCAGAAAGGCCTAATTAAGAACATCCAAACAAAATATGCTGTTTACATGAGCAGTATCAAATATGGTCATTCAAAATAATGGTGGAATATTTGTGTGCCTGTGAATGTAGTCATTGTGTTTACTGGGGTGTATCTGACTCCCCTCCCAAAAAGCACATAGCTCATGAATAAAGGTGTTGGTGTTGATTGTGATCATTAGATTGGAAAGGGGTCATGTTGGAGGTCATGAATTATTATTTTCCTAAAACCAGCTGCTTAGGGGTTAATTCACCTAACTATCTAGGCGCTAGGGGGGTGAATTATAGCTTTCTCATTTCCTATTTAACATTTCAGACTTCAGCCTCTATAAATCTGAAAAGGGCAAGATAATGATGAATATGACCTGATTAGAAGGCAAGATGAGATGTCTCAGATCTCTCTGAAACATTAAAAACATTGTCAGTGATGGTGACTATTAAACCTCGATGTGGTGCAAACACCATCCCTTAAAATAGAGTGAAATGGTGCATGAGCTCACAGGTATTCTACATTATAATATTTCAAATAACATACAACAAAAAGCATCTTTGTTTTCAAACAGGTGAAATCAAATTGAATGTCACACTCTCAGGCATGACTTGATTTTCTGGAACATCCAATTTCACAGTGTAACCATGACAGGACTGTCTGTCTCTGTGGTCTTTCATTTTTGAAGGTTATCCAAATAAGACTGAAATGCTTCACAGACATGGCCTGTGTTTGTGTGTTTGGTCGCTCTCCAGCAATCAGAGGTGCTCTTTTCTCTTGTCTCCCTTTCATTTCTATAGCCCAGCAGTGATTGTGTAAGTCTGGAGCCCAGTAAATTACCCGGGGTCATTGCAGGTTCAAGGTTGGTCAGGGCTTTGAGGGAGGGGAAATGGAAGAGGTTCGGTCCCATCTCGACCTCACCCAGCCCCCCACTCTAGGAGCAGCCACTGTGATTGCAGATAATTACCTCTGTAATGTGGGATATTTGTGGGGTCCACTGTGTTTTTGTGTGTGTGCGCACATGCGTGCCCTGGCTTATATATCAAGTATATGTCCAGAATTTTCTTTCACATTACATATGTTTCTGTTCCCATATGACTTCTGACAATGTTCATTCAAAAATTAATTTTCACAAAGTGCAATCATATAAAGTCCTCGATAGAAGAGGCATTTTTCTCCCTTCTGCTGTTGTTCAGCTTTAGATACATTATCAATGTTCACATGTATTTTTCTAACAACGCACATTTTTTTTCTTGACTAATAACAACCTCTTTTTATGTTTTCAAATGCAGCAACAATTTAATTGTTCTTGTGTCTTACTGTATAAAAGAAAGCTTAGAGCTATACCAAACATACACTGTCTGGTCCCAGAAAAACCTGACATTTGGACGATGTCAAGTTTCTTACACAATGATCATCTTCAGTACAGAAAACCGTCTTTTATAATCTCTGTGTCAGTGTGTCAGAGTTTGTAAAGCTCTCAGGGCTTTCTGTGAACTGAGGCATAACGCAAGAAGAGCTGGCGGCAATGGGTATTTGAAAAGAGAGCTCTGACAGTATTCAGTCTCTAGCATTTAGTGCATTTCATAGTGCAGTGGGCACCGGGGGCTGGAGGAATTAATCCATGGCCCCTTTCATAAAGTTAGTGAATGCCCTGAGTGGCGCTAGGAAAAAAGCACAAGGCCCGGCAGCGTTGAGAACTGATGATCCATGATGCCTTTAAACTATGCTGGTCTGCATCACTATGCCTACTTCTTCTTCCTCTGTAGCTGTATCTGTTGAGGGAGAAAACCTGACTGCACTCCATGAATACAGAGAAGCTGTCTTAGTTATTATCAGAGAGCATCTACTCAAAGACCATCACAGCTCAAAGTTATTTGTCTTTCTTTCTGTCTGGTGTTAGCAGCTCACTGATGCATGGTGTTCAAAGTGTTCACAACAGGATACATTATCAACAATGTAAAAAACAGTATACAGGCATACTATAGCAGTAAAGCCACTTAACCACTTTCAATGAAGGTTGAAGACAGCAGCTGGCCTTCAACACTATTACTAGAAGTAATTCTGAAACTGTCAATACAGAATTGGACAACAAATACACTGATTTCCATAGATTAGATACATAGATTAGTGATCAGAAAAAACACAAGATATAAACAAGAGTTAGACTAAAGCATGTAAAAATTAATTAGCAAAGTAAAAAGGTAACTGTACTCACAAAAGTAGACTAATTATCAAATACAATTAATTGAGTCAACACAATGAATGTAGTAAACATACACATAGAGCCCACAAGAGCAAAAGTATAGAGAGTAAAATACATAACAATTTGTCAACAGTAGCTTAAATTAAGACAGTTAACATTATCAGAATGTATCATCAGACAGCTAATGCTAGTATAATGGCCAGCCTTATAGCAGTGTACTGATCACAGGAGAACTACAGTATCAAATCAGAAATCAATAATTAGAAAACAGCTCAAATAAAAACATGGACTCCTCACATCTTCCAAAGTCTGTTGTTTAATGTAATTAAACCCAAAATGAATGGCTATATAATGTAATTTTGCAAATGCACAGTATTTTAAACCCTCTCACAACCAACTCATTTATCACACAACCCTCCTAAGTTGACAGATTACATGAACGCTCGCAAATCCTTAACATGGGAATCTTTCTGATCCTTCCCATCCATCCGACACAGCATGAGCACGACATAAAGGTCATGAATAGTTTTATGTGATGAGTGGGGTTAGCTAGTTGCCCCAAATCATATTTGATTGGATACATTTATCACGCACGAGTGTTCAGGATGGGCTATCAAAAATGTATTACAGGAAGAAAAAAGGGATTTTGATACAAAACCATTCAAAGATGATGTTTTGATATATATTTGACATTTAACAAGTTGATAAATGAACACCGAACACAGGGATATAATGGGATTGCAATTATTGTATTTTACTCGGTCTTAAAATAATGTTTTGTCTTTCTTCACAAAGACACTACTGATTAAATAAATGAAGCAGTTTTCTACAAATAGGAAGTAGCCTGCATTACATACACTGGCCAACATAGTCACTTTACACATTTCAGATTCACCATGGCTGGCTGCAACGTTATCTGCAGAAGTCTTTGATTTTCTACTTTGTTGTGCCATCTGTAATGAGCTGAAGTCTAATGCCTACCCCCCTTTACATAAACCATACCATGTATGGAAATTAGCTGAGAAAATATTGGTATTTCATTAAGCAGTGTGGCTATGTCAACCTTCCCCCACTTTGAGTCTTTCCCAAACAGCTTTTCTAACTCCACTGCATTTGATTTAGTCTGGTTGCTTGAACCATCTCTTTGTATTTATTTGTATTTCTCTCTCACTGTTTTTCTCTCTTGTTCTCAGCACCAGTGAACACTACAGCAACCTATTTTTACATTAAACACATAGCTGAGAGGATCAAAATGGCTTCAATGCGAATGTGCATTTGGCGGCTCAGTGTGCTGCCCTAAACAGAGACACTTCTCCAGTTTTCATTTTTAGACCCATTGACCCATTGTTGCTGGAGTCAGAAAATACACCAGCGAGGCCAGCAACCTTTTCCAAGCTGAAAGGCTTACAGTTACAGAACCACAAAGTGTCCTCCAAAACAGCAGCAGTTATAGCCTCCATCACAAAATACCTCCTTTCACCGCCCATGCCCATGTGCAGAATTAAGATGATATTTGATAAGAGTTCTTTGTGGTGTGGTGTAGGCTCTGTGTAGCTGAAGCCTATACCAGTCAACAGTGCTTCAGTCAAGAAGGATGCACTTCTTTTCTAATCCACAAAACACGATTTCAGTTTGGAGGAATTGTTAGCTGACATAAGCCATTTCTTTCATTTCAAAGGGTTTCTAAAGGCTTCAAAGCCCCCAGATCCTCAAATGACCTAAATGTGGGAATGACGAGAAATGTCATAGCAGTTTGTTTAAAGACTGATTATGACTTGAACAGAAAAATGACATACTATAGATAAACTATATTGTTGATGTTGATGCTAACAATGGTGTCAAGGTTAATAATGTGAAACATTGTATACAATAAAGAATTTGGTCTCACTGGAGGACAAATCAAATTATAGCCTGTTATGTTCAAATAATCAGTAAACCCTAGTCTGTTTTATTCAATAGGTCCCACCGGATTAAAAATACTGGATAATTGTTACAGTTTTCCATTATCACAATGTCGCATCAAAATTGACAATTAAATGGAAGTAAACTCTAATATTCAATGCCTAGACATAATCATAAAATCAGTAAACGTGGCTTCCCAATGCCTGAGGCACGGCAAGTGAGAGCGCAGCGCTGTTCATTTTAATGATCTCATTTTGCAGTTAACTCATTACTCTTATTATTGTTTGCTGCTGTGTCTTCCAGGCTCATAGGACCTTTGCTTAAGGCCAGTGTGCAAAAAAAAAGCTTATATACAGTATGACATGGAGGGGATTTGTCACATTTTGTAAAGTACATATTTTTCAGTTGGCTTTTGCTGGTCAGGGCAGATATTATCCCAGACAGTATGATGAGATGTTGTGAGTCACAGTTGCACGAAATCTCTCTGCGAACCTCTCCTGCCTCATTGCTGCCTCAGTCAAAATTAATGTAAAAGTTTCTTAAGGAATGACTTGTGGGTTAGATGTGTAGTCAGGCAACAAGTGGATAATTAGCTCTGACTCAACAGCAGACCATGCTCTTTTCACTAGCAATTATGTGAGGAGAGGTGTGGGTGAAACAAGAAACTCTGAGCCATGTCTGACAGATTTTGCAATGACATTTATAATGGAATTCTTGTCTTGGCCAATTTGTCCTCAGAAGTATATTTTTTGTCTACTTAATTAGCACTGGACCTGTTCTACACTTCCCTCCTGTAAGTCATACACAGTAAGCTAGGATGTCAGCTCAAGGCTGAGTATGTAAAACACTGTATCACTGTATTGGTAATAAAGCTTATACAGAACATATATGGATGGAATGACTTTGTCAGGTAGATGGTTGCCAAGCTGCCAGCAACCCTAACCCTTAACCCTAACCCTATAATGCCATCATCTGAACTTCCCCCTTTGCTCCAGATGTAATTATTACAACCACTGGAGAGCTCCTGTCACTTGAATGTAAAGGTGTTGTTTTGGGTTACTTGCTTTAACCACTGATCTTGTTTTTTTTTTCTTTGGAGGACAATCTCAATCTCATTATTAATCATTATAAATCAAATGCTATTGTCCTCACTGTCGCCACATCTCAATCCAACTGAACAACATGAAATTTTGGATTGGATCCTCCCAACAGAGGTCCACATACTTTTAATATCAATGCCAATGAGCAATGCAGTTGTTCTGGCAGCATTTGGTGCATTAACACCATAAGACACTTTACGTTGAGTTTCACAGTGGTATTGCCTGATAGACCAGCATCAGTTTGTGCAAAGCCAGCAGTAAATGAGACTGAAGAGGTGGGACTAATTCAAAATAATGAACTCATGGGTTGTCCCTCTACCAGCCACTGATAGGTATCCAATCACAGTGTAACAAAATTTTAAAATGTCAGTTCATCATTAAAATACATTACCTTACACACAAACAAACACTTTTCTAGAGCTCCTGTTAGAAATATGAGAACACTCTTAAAACTTAGGAAACGTGTGTACTTCACTAGTATCTCATTTACTTCTGGCTAGTACTACTGTCTGTCTGATCCATTACTTTGTCAAATTTGTACCCCATGTCAATGATAGATCCATTAAAGGAATTGTGATGAAAGATAATGCAAACACTGCATTATTTGTGAGAGCCCTAAATCTTTCCAAATATTGAAAATATTTTCTGCATCTAATGGTCAAATCATATATATGCCTGCGCCAATTTTTCCTGCTGTCGTGTAATTTTTATGCATTATCACAATTTAGTTCAAGATCACACAAATAACATAGATGTTTTTCATAACTAAATCCTGCACAGATACTTCAGAATCACAACACACATCAAACACTTGACCTGAAGGTGTTAAAAGTCTGTAATGTAATTAGTGTATTTGAATAAAAGTGTCCACAGGCTTTTTGTCATAGTAAAACTGCCTGCTGACTTGGTTAAATGAGGACCAGGAGCCATATGAAGTGAGCCAGAGTCCTCATCAAGTCTCAAACCCTCAATCGGTTCAGTCACTTCTTGCCTGCTTGGATCGACTTTTCATTTCTCACATGCCAGAAGCACTCATTTCTCAGTATTTGTTACTCAGCAGTTATTCCAACAATTCTCACTTTCAGTTTTTCTATTGTGTCAGTCTGTTTGTCTACCCCTAAAAGTCATTTGCAAAAACTTCAAAAGCAGTGGTTGGTCTGGTTGAATATCCGACAATAATAAATAAATAATTTGCATTTATTTAAAGGACCAGTGTTTAAGATTTAGTGGCATCCAGAGGTGAGGCTACAGTTTGCAACCTTCTGCATACCCCCCCGAAAACCTGTAGAATTTGCTTCATTCTGGTACCATGTAAAATGATGACCAATATTTTACTCAGTGTGAGTGTTTTTTGCTCGGATGGCTTGCTAGAAGAAGTAGACAGAGTGTTTACACACTATGTGAGAGGAGGAGATGTTAGAATATTAGTTTATGGGGCTTGAATGAATTTGGGTGAGACAAAATAAAGAAGTAGAAGATGATAAAAGGGAGTTGGCAGGGTGACTTTTGTGAGTCAGGCTGTGGTGTCAGACAGATTTCTTTGATGCCAATCAGACGCTGTACTTGCGAGAGCTTAGCTTGTGATGATTATGTGTTTGCGTCTGTCATTGAATTAAAATGAGCAGAACTTGCATTATTATTTTTATGCCTGTTCTCAGGTAGCCTTTAGTTGAATGTCAGGTTGTTTCCAGTTATGTTATTTGGATTATCAAGTGACCAACCCCCATTCCAAATTCCTCATGAAATTGGGTCAGGTACACCTCCAAAGAGGTCAACACTACATTTCCCCTGATACACACCAATCCCCTCACCAGCTTCAGACTCACTGATCCATACTAGCCAAGACACACAGTAATATAGATAATTTATTGCATGCATTGGGTATCTTTATTCATTTTATTTTAATATATTGCAACACAAGACAACTCGGGTTACTGCCTCTGCTGCCCTCAAACGATGATGTGCCCTTTTATTTTTTTTAAACTACTACTATGTGTTCTCCTGTGAACTGTATTTGTACGTGGAGTCTGCTGGAACTGATTCAGTCTCCAGTGGACCAGAGGATCCGGACTAGCCTGACTGCCTCTGACTCATTGAAAATGAGAGAGAGGCAGAGAGAAAGGAGAATATAACCTCGAGTCTCCCCTCCATCCATCCCTCACCATTCATCCATCCATTCTTAATGGGATACTCTAACCTGGCTGTTTAACACACATTACCATCAGAGCTCCCCTCAGCTGGAAGTCTGGCTTTGGAAGCTGTAATGGCTTGTTTGGAGGACATTATCATGTACATTTTGAACAGTATTTTATTGATTTGACACGGATATAAAATGTCTGGGCATACATGAACTTGTAGAAATGCATACTGAATGTATATTAAGTCTGGAGTCTTATCCAGTTGAGGTTTAATCATATTATCATGTCTTTCACAACAGTATTCATACATCAACACTCAACTTTTCTCACAGTGAACAGGTGTAATTAGTAACAGAAATAAAGGCTATATTTCATTAACGTATGTTATGTTCTTGAGTTATGACAAAGGCTGGAAAGACCATGTTAGCTCCTGGTAAGAGCTGTTTGTGCAGCCAAGACTTATCAGTATGGAAATACAACTTCTGTGGCTAAAAAGTTAGCATGCTAATTAAACTGTTCGAAGAGCAGAATGGCCTTTGTGTTTCAGTACTACTTACATTTGGTAAAGAAGTTAGTAACACTATATACCCCATATTATGGGTACAAATCATAAATTCAAGTAATGCTCAATGCATGACTCATGGCAATTTAATGCATGAATTAATACAGGCTGTATCGTGAATTCCTGTTGTTCACCATTAACAAATGAATTCTTCTTACATAAAAGTTTATTTCAGGACCATGCAGTTGCTCGGCCTCTCTGATAAAAAAACAAACAAAATAACTTATATACATATTACATATTTCTCTGAGAATGGACCCAATGGTATTTTAAACACATTTACTATATAATAGGTGGAACATGAGTTGTTTTTTTCTATAAACTGTATTTGTGTTATTTTCGAAAGCAGTGGAGTGTAGCACAGTACAGAAATATGCACTTACAAACTGACAACCAAGTGTCTATTCTCATAGAATTACGTTTATTTTATTTCATTTTTAAATCAGAGGCGCTGAGCAAATGCATGATCATCAAGTAAACGTTTATGTAAACAGAACTGAGCTCATCGTCATATATCAAATAATGTATGATATAACTATGAATTAACATTCCTTAACTGATGATCTACTAAGTGTGAACTTAAAAGATCTGTGAAAGTCATAGTGACTTCATCATGTATTAATGGTGAGCAACAGGAATTGATGATACATCCTGTATTAATTCATACATTAAATCATTATGAGTCATGCATAAGTTAAACATTACTTAAGTATATTATTTGTATCCTTATTTTAAAGTGTTACCAAGAAGTTTATTATTTAATATAGGTAACATTCAGAACTGAAATAACAGTATTTCTTAACAACAAACGTGATGCTTGTTAACAACAAGCGTCACATGATTTATATTCATATATGCTGTCCACAGTTTGATTTCCAGCTGGTTGGAATATTGTAATGTTCTTTTCTTTGTTCTCTTCTCAAAAACATTCATTCCTCTGATTCCCAATAAAGACGAGAAAATATTAACACATCACACCAGATCTCTGCACTTTAAATTAGTCAGTTGTGTAAAATCAAGTTACATCTGTCTGTCTTTTATGATATGACTTAACCATTCATTTGAAGTTAAACATGGAGAAGAACCATTTAATTCCTTTGAATCCAATGTGAAAACATTTATATTCTTTGCTGCCTTTGACAGAACTTAAAACACTCATTATCCACATTGCACTTATATCTTAACCTTTCTTGTATATATGTGGTCGTGTTCCTATCTTTGTAAAATGAACTCTAACCTGGTCCTATCTTTTTCATTTATAACGTTTTATGCAATACTTATGTAACACACTTGTCTTTGCAATGTGTTATATAAATGAATCTCTTGTAAGTAGGCATGTTTATATTCAAGCACATATATATAAAAGTGTAATTATTTCTTCACAGTTACATCGACCAGACTGCATATTTAGGCATATTACTTTATCAATATATATTTCACAGAACACAGTGATGCCAAAAGTATAATTCCTGTGGTTAAAAAATGTCATGTTGGCATTATAGTGAAGAGCTATGAAGCAATTAACACTCTCATATAAAACACTAGAACCCAGTGCAAGCAATGGGGTAAGACAAGTTCCCATGTTTGTTTATCTATTAATGATGAATATCCATTTACTGAGGGCTAAATGAAATGAAATGCTGCCTGACACTGAGTTCATTAATCTGTAACGAGAAACAGTGGGAGACTGGTTATTGAGAACATGGCTGCCTGCTGTTAAGCGGTTCTGGTTGGAAGGCGTAATGATGTTAGTTTTACATTAACTTGATAATATTGTCTCCTAGAGGCTCTGCAAAATGTGCTTCCATCAGGGAAGACTGTGATGAAACTAATTCTTAATGATGTTGACAGTGTGTTCATTTATGTAGATTTTTTTCTTCTTGTTTTCTTTATTGTTGTTAAATTTTGGTTATTTGAACAGTCAAACAACTATGCTTGTGTGACAATTTACAAACAACCAAAGACATGAGAATTTTCTGTTTTCGGTCATTTTTATACTATTATAATGTTGAATGTTAATGTTAAACATGGTCAAAGGGCCAACACTTGAAGCTGAACTGAAGGGCTGTGTAAAGGGCCAGTATAAGATAAATAAGGAGCTTTTAAAACTAAACCATGCAAAGATATTCCAATAAAGCCCTAGAATATAGACATAGATCTAAAAATGTGCATGATATGTCCCCTTTAATGAGTTTGTCCAAGCTGATATTTAACCACTGTCTCATTTTAAGTGATTTCATATTAATGTCCAAACAGACTTTCCAAACATAATGACTGAAGTTTTTAAAATGCTCAGGATGTCAATACTACCTGAAGCAGGAAGAATATCTAAAAGCTGGTCAGCACAACAACAAAATAGAAATCATAGTTTTATTTTTATGGAGATTCTCAGACATGTGATCGACCAGTGGACAGACTTCTTCAGCCATTTTATTCAACACACTAAACATACGATATACTAAAAGGCAAAATTGATCAACTGAAAAGCTTGTGTAGCTCTTGTGCACATTTGGCCCTGCAATTTAGAGCCTCTGCTTTATTGAATTTAGATGTTGTTTTTGTCAGCACTACCTTTCTCAACTCATGTTTGATTAATTTGAAACTGTGACCTCCACCACCTCATGGGTCCAGATACCCTGGTGTATTCAGGGTTGAGAAGAAACCAGCAATTAATCTGTCACTTTCATAACAAGTCCTTTGTGTATCAGAGGGGCCAGCAGGCTACCACAGCACAACCACAATGCACACCTTCTTCAAGCCCAGCGTTTAGTAATGTGTGTTTTTGTTCCAGAGAGAGAGACAGGGGCTCCCCTGCTACCTCAGCTGAATGGCCTCCTTTGGTTTATAGCAGGTTGCTGCTCTCCTCTCAGGCCGTATGATTAATGGTTTACCACCATAAATGTAGGTCACCAATGACAGCATTATTATAATGTTATGTGAATAGATTGCTACTATTTACTTTAAGAAAATAAGATGTCTATCTGGGAATATCAAGCATGTGGGCAGTCGACCCATCATGGAATTGTCAAGTCGTCCGAATAGATCTATAAGTAATGCTAAATAACACCATAGTTTATCACAAGGTAAAGATTGTAATTCCATTTGTCTTGAGGGCTTTCATCTCAGTCCTCTTCTGGTGTTGCACATTTCGATAAACGTATATCATACACATATTATTTTAATCTCTGTCTCACACTTGTACGCTCAAGCTCCACAGTGAAAGTTATTTATGAGCATGTTATATGGACAAATGCAAAATTGAAGACATTTTTAGGCAAGTCGGTCTTTTGATCAGAAATAGTCCAACTAATTTTACACGTGTACTGTAACTCAAAATCTGATGAAATCAGTGACCTACAGTATTTAACCCATTGCACTCCACCCCCGTTTTGGAACAAATATCAAATTTAATACCCAAATTAAAATGGCTTTAGCTCCTGAACCACTGTTTCTATATGCATAAATAAGGTCTTGCCAGAAAGGAGGCCTTTGAAGTCAGCAAAAATTAATATACGTTATCTAAAATAAAATGATGTCAAAATGATGGACAAGGGGCAGTATGGGGCTGCAAACTACATAAAAGTGAATATCTGCCTCATTTTTCAGAAGATAGCGCACAGTGTGACAATTCTACAGTGTTTCTCTCATGAGAAGGTCCACATGAAAAGATCTCCAAAAATAACATAAAAATTCCTGTTTTTCTTCTTTTTTCTTTGCCAAGGAAGAGAGAGACAGGGGCAATAAGCGGAGTTAGTGAGGTTAACCAGAATTCTTTTTAATTTATTCCAAACAAATCTTCTTTCTTCTATACTCAATATTTTAAACTGTCTACAAAAAATGCTTTTTAGTTGTTAAGCTTTTTTTAAATATCATGCTACAAAAAATGAATATTTTTATGTAAATAACTGAAAAACTTAAATTGTGTTTCATGTGTTCCTGAACATAAGAATTACAATATCCCACTAATAACAATGATGTAACCAGGCTAGCAGTCGGGCCAGAGGGATGGTAATGTTAATTAGTTGACCTGGCATTTTGGTCCAGTCTAAAACATTTTAACATCTAAATGTACTTTGCACACTCTCTGTTTTAATGAAGCAAATTGTATTAAAGTTGAATCGCCTAAAGTTACTTCACATAATGAATGCTAATCTTGCAGTTTATGAGGCCAAAAGATGCACACCAAACTCACAATGAGGATTGCCTTTGTCATGTGTTAGCTGACCAATATACCACTTTCCAAAAATGTTAGACTAGTTATTATAGATTTAGAAAAAAAAGCTGGCATATTGTACGCTGCCTAAGCCAATGGTTTTCAATCATGTGCCATTGTGGCTCAAGAGTCTGCTGGTTTCCGTTCCAGTCAAAAGCCAACACTATAGGAGCTGATTTCACTGATTACGGTTTCAAACTGAGTCACACAGCAGGAGGACATATTCAGTATGCACATTTTTTGAAATATTGAGATGAAGATTTCTTTAAATGTAATTCTTATTTCAGCACAACTGCAAAAAAAAAGCAATAGAAATGTAATACACATTTTTATATGCATGTTATACTTCTATGCTGATAAGATCTAACACAGGCTTTACAGACTGAATCATCTGATTTTTGCCTGACAGTTATACCCTCTTTCCACTTTATTTATAAGTTCAGCATCTAAAAGGCCTATGTCCCAAAGTAAGGTGTAATTTAAACATACTCAGTCTCAAAAATATTTATATTACTTCCTTTATTCTCAGTTTTAACACTATCACCTCCCCTGCCCCCCTGCAGTGGGAGCTTATTTGGTCCCTGACCCCAAACCATGCTGACCAACAAATTAACTTGAAAGTACAAAGGTCAAGACATCATTTTACCCCTTTGCCCCCGGACTGGCAGGACAGCTGTCACTTCTGTTGATGTTTATTTTAAGGGAAGTTTCAAAGACTGCCTGCAGAAAGCATATCTCAATGTCCTCTCTCTTAAAATATTTCAACATAATCCAAACTGTGTCACGGCCATCATCAGGTTATGGATGACGGGCAATGACTCATCACCTGAACATTTATGAGGAAATCCACCCTGAAGCAAAACTGATACTGCCTATTCCAAACCTTAAAAAAAGTTTTATTTCTCTGCATTAGTAATTAATGGCTTTTGTTCCCTGTCATTTTTCATGTTAAATTCATACTGTTCAGTTTCATGGCAAAATAGGTCACCCTGCAGTGCCCCCTCTGACATTATCACTATTACTTCCATATCAACAACTGTGCATGTAATTCTCCTCAGACACTGGGTCAAAATTTTTAACAACTTGCTTTCAAACCCATCAAGCTAAATTTCATGACTCCTCCGCTGCTATGCGAACCGCCTTGATATTTTCATTACCTTGTCAACACAAGGTCAAAATCACATTTGGATAATCTCAAATCCATCATCCTCCTCAGCATTGTTATGATAAACAGCGATAAAAAATATGCTGAGCGCTGTACCGAACTAGCACAGGGGTGCCATTTTAGGATGACAGCACCATTGTTGAGATGGAATAAAGCCATAAAAGGTAATAATTGAGTGTTTCCTTCTTTTTCACAGCCAAGATCTGGGTTCAAACAGGCGCACAACAAAATGCTATTAATCAAACTGTCAATCTGTAGAACAAAGATGAATTTGATTGCAGATTTGCAAGGATCGCTGACTCTGAGGGTGTGACAAGAAAAACAACAGTGTGTGTGTGTGTGTGTGTGTGTGTGTGTGTGTGTGTGTGTGTTGTGCCCTTAAACAGGGAAAATAGTGAGGGAAGAGGGATGAATAAACACACACTCTGCTCTTGCCTTCACTCGTCTGTATTGAATCTTAATTATATACAGTACAACCAAATTCACACATTTTCCCAGTATGAATACACTCAGTCTCAGGACCACAGTTTCCATGACTAAGTTATCCTCTATGGTTTTCTAAAAATGTAAATTATATTTTTAACCAGCATAGACTGCAACTTACATGAAATACATTTACCTTTTTAACTTATGTATTTTAGCTAACACATAAACTGACTTGTTACAGTAATAAAATACCATTTTTAAGCATCTTACAGAAAATACCTCTGTGACAAACTCAAATATAGAAAATGGCGGAACAACAGTCAGGCGCTAGAGCGAGGCAGTAACAGTAGCTAGCTTACACGGTGACGAAGTTAGCCAGAAACTCTTTGACAACATAAAAGTACAAAATTCACCTCTTTTTCTCACAATGAACAACCATGACAAAATAACAATTATTAACAACGTGTGTCACTAAATTTATAGTGTTTTGTGTACGGTAATTACCTTAAACAGGGAAAATAGTGAGGGAAGAGGGATGAATAAACACACACTCTGCTCTTGCCTTCACTCGTCTGTATTGAATCTTAATTATATACAGTACAACCAAATTCACACATTTTCCCAGTATGAATACACTCAGTCTCAGGACCACAGTTTCCATGACTAAGTTATCCTCTATGGTTTTCTAAAAATGTAAATTATATTTTTAACCAGCATAGACTGCAACTTACATGAAATACATTTACCTTTTTAACTTATGTATTTTAGCTAACACATAAACTGACTTGTTACAGTAATAAAATACCATTTTTAAGCATCTTACAGAAAATACCTCTGTGACAAACTCAAATATAGAAAATGGCGGAACAACAGTCAGGCGCTAGAGCGAGGCAGTAACAGTAGCTAGCTTACACGGTGACGAAGTTAGCCAGAAACTCTTTGACAACATAAAAGTACAAAATTCACCTCTTTTTCTCACAATGAACAACCATGACAAAATAACAATTATTAACAACGTGTGTCACTAAATTTATAGTGTTTTGTGTACGGTAATTACCTTAAACAGGGAAAATAGTGAGGGAAGAGGGATGAATAAACACACACTCTGCTCTTGCCTTCACTCGTCTGTATTGAATGAGGAAGAGTAGCGCGAATCGATTCCCCCTACTGAAGCCCTGAGGCATTACCAATAGATCGACGCATAATCAACCCAGACAAAGAACACACACAATGAAATAATGTGTTAAGAAAGTCGAACACAATGCATAACGCTGAAAAGGAATCAAATTATGTTTCTGGAAAATCAAATTATTTTAAAATTCTTAACTGCCACATGTGTGTGTGTGTGTGTGTGTGTGTGTGTGTGTGTGTGTGTGTGTGTGTGTGTGTGTGTGTGTGTGTGTGTGTGTGTGTGTGTGTGTGTGTGTGGTAATGTGTACACTTGTGTGAAAATGGATGGAGGTCCTGTGATATGTTTTGGTTGGTAAATGTACACGTCTGTGTGGTAGGTGGGCTGTGTCTGCCAGTGTGTGTGTTTGATGGTTAAGGTTTCATATGCATCTCCAAATGTGTACTTGATAGGTAGAGTAGACTACATGGCTGAAAATATGCCGACAAGCATATGTGACTGTTGGTCACATATGGTTTCACAACAAACCTCACACCACTGCTTTGAGTGGTTGCCCAATCCTGACCACACACAGCTAAAACATTATTTCCCCAACAAAGACTAGTTCTGGAGCAAAGGTAGAACATAACTTACCCCTTTTGTTTTTTGTTGTTATTTTTGTTTTTTTGTCGGTAGTCCAAAAGTGATAATAAGCGGGTTGTTTAATGGCCACAGTCTGTTGCTTCCCATAAACAGCACAACTTGCCGGCCACAGCACATTGTTTCATGCTTAGGAGCATGCACAAGCATACAAGCATAATGGCCTCAGGTGTTGCTGATAGATAGATAGATAGATAGATAGATAGATAGATAGATAGATAGATAGATAGATAGATAGATAGATAGATAGATAGATAGATAGATAGATAGATAGATAGATAGATAGATAGATAGATAGATAGATAGATAGATAGATAGATAGATAGATAGATAGATAGATAGATAGATAGATAGATAGACTTTATTGATCCTGCAAGGGAAATCATTGCATTACAGCAGTAGGTATAATCAACAATAGTCAAGAAACAAAATGACTAATATATGACAATAAATTAAAAGGTAGAATTGCAGTCACTAGGTATTGAATAGTTACAGTAGGCTATGTACAATAAAACAGTAATAGTTACAGTAGAGAAAAAGATGCAATAGTCAAAGCAGCAATGAATAATAAGTATACTTAATACAAGTCTGATGAAAAAACAATATTTAATATTTACAGATGTGCAATGGTGTGTAGTGTAGCTGTGTGTTCACCTGTCACAGGTGAGCTGTTGTGCAGTGTTATGATGAATGGTAAGAATGATGTCCTGTATATTGGTCTTTATGACATCAGAGCTGAATGAGTCTCGTTGTAATGAGCTCCTGTGTCTCTGTAGTGTGTCACAGAGTGGGTGGGATGGCTTGTTCACGATGGAGGTCAGTTAGTTCAGCGACCTCCACTTCCTCACATCTCCAGGTTTTGACCAACGATAGTTCTGGACTTGCAAATTAGTTTGTTGATCCTGCTGGCACCTCTGTCCACCTCTGATTCTATAATGAGATGGAATTTTCTATTCCTACATGCACAAACTTTAATTGAATCTTAGGGTCAATTGTTCTCTTGATTAATTGATTATTTTTTTTCCAACCAACAGTTCACTATCAAACATATTCATTTTACCAGATACTCTTTAAGAACCTGGAACCAGTAAATATTTGGCATTTATTGTCTGGACAAAGACATATTATACAATGACATTCCAATTGTTTTAGGGGCTTCCAAACACTTTTGTCCATGCAGCGTATGTATTTATAATATTATTTATAATTATATTTATAATCATTTCTTAATATGAATTTACTATAGACAGCATGTATCATGCATAACAACTCTGCTGCATCATCATTGCTGCCACCGACATATTCACAGAGGAAATGTCAACAGAGGCCAATTCACTTTATAAGAAGACATAAAGCGGATTAACTTATTTTGTGCTGGAGGAAACTCATATCTCATCATTCCCATTCTGTTATTCAGTTTATATTATTGGTGTCTCACGTCACCTCATCTGTTCACATAAACCTCTTTGTCTTGTGACTTAGATTCAGTTTCTAATTGAAGTAAATTTGCATTATCTGTAAATTATAGTTTCCCCTTTCACAAGGTGAGAAAAGAAAAAGGAACAAAAAGCAAAAAAGTAGGAGAATGAGGAAGGAAAGTGTTGCAGAAAGAGACTATTTTCTTCAACAAATGCTCCAATAATATCACCTCTTCCTGACATATACCCAGACAACAAAGATGCACCATTCCTCAGACCATTTTTTGGCAAGTCTTCAAACATCAATAAAATTTGTTACGTTTATCTGTCATTTTACAACATTTGTCACAGTGCCCTGCCAAAAAGAAAAAAACAGTCACAGCAAATGTGTTTTGTTTTTCTCTCCTATCCTCCCCCTCCTTTTCAAACATTACTGTAATGAATTGGCATGAATTGTCATTCATGCCAAGAAGGGAGTGTAGTGAGAAGCCTTTTCCTTGTCTCCATTAGCAGGTCTTGTGTTTCCAGAGGGGCATCAAAGAGAGAGGAGCAGGAGAACTCAGCTGGGGGGAGGCAGGCTGTAAGCTTCAAGCTGCACATAGAGATAAAGACCAGACATATCTGTGAGTGTGTGTGTGTGTGCATGTATGCGTGTGCGTGTGTGTGTGAGGGATTAGACCGACTTTGACTGGCTCTGCTCCATTGTGACAGCAGCTCCTAAGAAGCTGCACACTGCCACATGACGGACAGGCCTTGGAATTGCACAGATAATGTCTGCCTCTCCCTCCTACCCACTCTGCTTCTCTCTTTCACTCACTGTGTAGTGTCTGTGTGATAATGTCTCTTACCCCCAGGATGCTCAAGCTTTACAAATTTGTGCAACTGGAAAAACATGCACTGAAGGTCATTGGTTCTTGAAACTGTACAATTATATACATTAAAATGTTTTGTATATGTGTGTCTGTTTGTGCATTGATGTGAAAGTGTGTACGGGTAACATGCAGAGCATGCGTGCCATGCAAGATGTTTACTGTTATGTGTATTTATATGGAACACTTTAAGGAGAAAAAGAAAGACAAGAGAGAGAAAATCAGACAATGTGACTCCTGTACAATAAAAGACCAAACCAAAAAAAGACAAAATGAGGATGTTTTAAAGACGCCAAGGAGCTAAACCAGCCCTAATAAAGTCTCTTCTTCTTGTTCTCTTAGCACAACTGCATTAGGCATTACTGTACAACCCACCTTAAGAGTTTCCTTCTGTGCTTTCATTGGAATGACATAAGCTTGTTCAACTGGTCAAAGTTTTTAATGTTTGACTAAAAACCCTCTGCTAAGTCCCGCCATGCCTGACCCTCCCCATTACCGTCATTGCTAAATGAAATCAGCAGTGACACACTCTGTAATAAATTCTGCAGTATAACTGAGCAGCTGCCAGAGGGAACTGTGTACTGCGTGATTATTCTTCTTTACCTTTTTTTCCAGCTGATTTTTCAATTACAAAGTGGGGGATTTTCATATTGTATCTGGTTATTATTTGTTCGAGTCTTATTTTATCAAAAACACAGCCACTGACTGTCACGGTTTATATGATGTCTTTACAATACACACTCTGTATTTGTTATTTTATATCTACAAAATTCACTTGAAGCTAATATGCTCTGTAGTCAGATGGGTTAGAACATAAGGACATACTGAAAAATAAAGCATTCTCTTCTTTGACAAAGAATGAGGGAAATGCTTGCCTTGACCTTACAAACCAAGAAACTCAATCTCAAATAGTCCAGTGATTAAGAGGCCCTCATCAACATGAACCTTATTTGGGCAAATGCAAAATGTATCTGTGTTCATGGCAAGCCTTACTGTATCACCTAATAATGTTGAATTATTCACCTATTATTTTGTCTTTTGTTAACTTTGTGCCTGGAAGATCATGTTGAATGATTTTAGTATCTAGTATAAACTCTGTATTATTTTTGTCTTCTCACCCTTCATTTTACAAATTACATTCCGACATACAATAAACAGGTTTTTATTAAAGGGGAACTATTATGCTTTTCCTTATTTCAGTCATAAGTATAATGTTACAAAGTCTGATGTTCATGTTAAAAGTGGCCGAAGTGTCAAATAATGAGGTAAACGCATGTAGAACTAATGATGTCAGTTCATGACAGATTTCTTTATAAGGTCATCTGCTCTGCCCCACTAACATTATGCTTTTCCTAAGTTTTGGGCTTAGTCACGTCAAGCCATGACTCAAGCCAAGCTGGCACGCCGTGAGTGTTTTTTCAGTACACAGCACGACAAAGTAAAATAAATTGTGTACCTGTTAGAGGTGTGCTGGTCGTCTACAGCTCTGTTTGTACTTTTCCTCCATGCATTAATTCTAACTGATCTGCTTAACAAAGAGCTACAAATATCCCCATTTCTTATTAATTTTGACTGTTTTTTAGTGCAGCTATGATGCTCTGCTAATTCAGTGAGGAACACATTTAATTTCCTGTAAATCCTTCGCATTAAAAGTATCCCATTATTTAGTCGTCTAAAAGCTTTTTTATATGAAGCCATAAAGCAGGAAATGTTGGGTTTGCAGTGGCAGTAACTTAACACAACTCTGATACATCTGCCCCTCAGCAGACTTCCGGAAAACTGGCCAAAAAGAACAGAAGTGTGTAATCGGGAGGGGGGCCTTAAAGAGACAGAAGCTCAAATTGCCTGTTATGTGAGAGAGGCTGAACTGAGGGGCTGCATTAAGGGCCAGTATAACATAAATAGTTAGATTTGTTAACTGTGAGTCATGCAAAGCTACTCCAGTGGAGTCCCAGGGAAAAAAATGGAGCTGCAAATGAGTATAATAGCTTCCCTTTAACCCGCCTGTCTCCCAGTGTGGTTTCACTGTATCATTGTGTCATTATCCAGAGGCTCATCATATATGTCTTTATCAGTGGTGTTTGACGTGCAGTGTACAATTGAGCTCAGAAACGCATGCTCTTTGCTTGAAAACACATTTCAGCCTGCCAGCAACTGCATGACAGCATGAACGAGCTGGCGGCAGGTGAGTGCCTTTAGCACCACCAAATCAAGTATTTCTGCTCTGATGTGGACGTGCCATCAGCAAATATAACACAATTTCCAAAAAAGACTAGAATATAAGGTAGTTGTGTTGAGTTGAGTTTCAGCAATGTGTACTCTTGCTATTTGCTGTCTATACATGCAGTCTGTTGTTGTATGTCTATTTTTCTGCACCATAACATTGTATTAAATATACACATTTTAATTAATGTAGACTTGATAATAAGCTCCTTAATCTTTGGTATATCCTGTTGCTATTGATCAAAAGTTGTGCTTTTCCTCAACAACCATATCCAAGTTCATTTTCTTTTTTGTCATTGTTGGAACCTAGGTTTTGGGATTTTATGTGACCTGGGGCATAGAAGGGTCACTTCCAGCTTTCCAGCCCAAAGTCTTTCCAGGACATTGAAAGGACATTTATAATTCGCCAGCATCCTCTCTGTACGTGCGGTTTAATAGTGTTCAACTATTACTCCAGAGAGTTGTTATTTATCAACAGATATTCCTTTAAAAAAGACCCTGCTAATTCATTGCAGACATCCAATCACAAAATGTGTAAGTGAGTTTATCTTTTTTTTTTGTCAAAATGCTAAACTATGAAGTTACTCTTTCTATGGACATGCTTGTGCATATGCTTTGTGTGTTTTCTTAGTATGTATGTGTCTCTGGGAGGCTGTTTGTAAGACATTAAAGCCCAGAAACTGTTATTGTGGGTCCATGTGTGTCTGTGTATGCTTGTATAATGGAGGCATGCATGCGCAGCTGTGTGTGTGAACATATATGCATGTTTGTTGTGTCGTGTGTGTGTGTTTGTGTGTGTGTGTGTGTGTGTGTGTGTGTGTGTGTGTGTGTGTGTGTGTGTGTGTGTGTGTGTGTGTGTGTGTGTGTGTGTGTGTGTGTGTGTGTGTGTGTGTGTGTGTGTGTGTGAGAGGGCAGGGCTTTTGTCTGTGGCCAGTGCAGTGCATTATTCTTCATTAGAAACAGATGAGTGACTCTGTCTATTCCAGGACTGCCCCTGGGTTCAAGTCAATCCACCACCCAGGCACCCACACACAGACACACATACAATGAGCGTGCACACACAAACACACACACACACACACACACACACACACACACACACACACACACACACATGCATAGACATTTGCATTATTTTGCTCATTGTCTGTCTTAGAGAACAAGAACTAAGTGAGTCAGACATTCAGTAAAAATTTGCATTTTAGGGTTGTACATACATAGAAGATTCTTTTCTCTGTTTTCATGAATACAGACAGGATTTAGTCAAATTCATCATGCAACATACATACAACAGTAACTCTTTTTTTCAGTTTGTCAGAACAGTCACTTCTGATAAAATGACAAAATAAGGTGTAAATAAATTGTTTTTTCTGAGGTGATTTGGAATAAAAAAAGTATCTTTGTTTTCAACATATTTACAGAACAACTTAAACATAATCCCCATCAGATCATGCCTTTCTCTTCAGAATATCACATTAAGATAGCTGAACAAAAAATATAACTCCTTGTTTGGAGATCAAGTCACCAATCAGCTAATTATCATTCAGACCAGGTTTTCTGAGGTATAACTGCAGGAAAATAAATAGAATTTCAGGCTGGATAGACTTACATGACTAGCTTCTCTGCTATCTATCAGACGGATTTGACTGAATATTGCCTACCTCGACATTGCTGGCTATTTGCCAGGATCGAATTATCCAATATGCTAATACCTCACTATGTCTGCTTACTCAGGAGGGATAAAGCTGTCAGATTGTTTGGGTTGTTTTGTTTAGTATGAAGATATGTTTTACTTTATCAGTGTTAAGTATGATTTCTTATACTAGGATATAAAATACTATACATACTATACATATACACTCTAATTCACATTAATATACATTTAATTCATTTATTTTTTGTGTCACAGGCAGAAAGTAACCAATTATATTGACAGACAGGTAAACAATGGGCCCAGTTTGTAGTACATCAAGCTGTGTGGACAAAAGGCTGCACATGCATTTATAATAGGATTGCTCGAAGAGGAAAATTTGACTACTGTAGCCTTCAGTCCATTGTCAAATTAGCATCGCTGTAAAGAGATAGACAGACAGACATAGAGAGACAGACAGAAAGGGAGATGAGAGACTGTAGAGCAGATTACATAAGTCCTTCACCTCACATGCCTGACTATGTGACTGCAAAATGCCCAAGAGACTGAGGGATGGAGAAAAGCAGCGAGGGGAGAGGAGGTGGGGGAAGCGGAGTAAATTGGAGAAAATTAAGTGGAAGAGGGGAGAGAAGAGGGATTTGAGAGAGACGGAGTGAGCAAGAGGGAGAAAGAGTGAGGGGGGAGGGGGGGGGGGCTGATGAGAGGTTTATAAAAAGGAAAGTGAAGATGATGTAGAGGGCGTATGAAGTGGGCCTCTGTCATTCTAGTTAATGCCAGTCGCCTCGCCGGCGGCAATAAGGATGCTGCTGAAGAGGCCTCTGATATGCAGCTTGACAAAAGCCCTTATCAGATGGATGCAGCACAGCTTGAAAAATGCTGATGTGCTGAAAAAACTGTTGAAATCAAGTCAGCTGGAGTGCACATTGATGATCTTATTCAAATTGTCTGGCTGACGCAATGTGTCGAAGAATGTGTTTTGTAATCATTTCTTACTCATTTTGAAATTGCCTCATTCATCCCGCTAATATTAATTAAAAGAAAAAAACAATTAAAATGATGTGACAAAATGCACATAAAAAGAAATTCCAAATTCCTTTTATGTTCTGAAGTGGTTTCATGCTGAAGTTAAATGTGTCGTCAATATAACAAGTGCTGAAATTACATGTTAAAAGAGATTTGGTTCATGCTGCACAACTACAGAGCCACTGTTACAAATCCAAATGATTGAAGCGGGTAAGGATTAAGTGTCTTGCTCAAGGACACTTCAGAAGGGCAGACACTTTTTTTTAAATTCCTTTGTTTGAAAGGCAAGCTCACTACTGACTATCCCACTCTGTTGTGTCAGTATTATTACATTTGGTATCTATCCTCTAAGTTGAAATCCAATTAAATCACAGTAAGAGGTTCAGAAATGATGTGCAAAAAAGACTGTTCATCATAAGTAAGTGACAGTTTGGGACAGGTGGGAGCAGCTGCAGTAAGAAGGAGGGAAAATTGGCGAGAGAAAAGAGAGGAGAAAGAGCTGGAGGGGAAAACATGAGAGGAGGAGTGAAGGATGGAAAAAGGATGTGAAGATGCAGTAAAAGGAGGGTGGAAGAAATGAAAAGCAACAACACTTCCTGCAATAGGCTTGGGGGAAATGTAGTGGATGTCACACTCTTTAAATGAAATGACTGGCAGTGCGGAGTCTTCTTCACCATTGTTTTTAAGCTTCACCTTGCTCTTAATAAACTGTTTGATGGGTTTGTTTATACAGATTGAACAAAAGGTTATAAAATCAGGTCCCAGTGCTAACAGGAGAGTAAATCCAACATGTGAAGGGAGATTAACTGGAGATTTTCTCCTCTTATTATATTCAGGGACACTGATCTACTACAGGCTTGATTGAACAGATTGATGGTGGAGATTATCACACCAGCCTTGAGTTTACACAAGCTTTACTGAAGGTTATGTTGATTTAAAGTGCTAAAAGGAGCTTTAATTTGTCTTGTGAGCGTGTAAAGCCCCTACTTTGACACACACATGATGACAGCCAGGCTTCTTTTTTGAGATATTTCAGCAGGTACAAACTTGACCAGCAGATGTCAGTGTTTGCCTACAAAACACATGCCTGGTTGCAAGGCTTTTTCAAGGTTTTTCACAGCATTTCTATGGCAAGGGATCATGAAAGAGAAATTGACTTTCTTTTGACCCAGTCTTTTATAAAATAACCAAACTTAAAGCATATTGATATTCATGACAATATTATGGTCACAATCCATAGATGTGGCCTACAGGGGACATAAATATGCATTTTAGAAAAATCCTTTATAGAGATCAGTAGCAGTGATGTCAATGACAAATGATTGATCTCCATTAGAAACACATTTAGCTTCATCAGAAATCTATAATTATCCAACACAACAATGAAACGTAACTGGCCTGTTTGTTTCCCTCCAATCTCTAATTATGGGCTGTTATGGGCTCCCATAGTACAGGCTGACCTTAATGAAATTAGGAAGACCTCTGACGCACTCACTCACACTCACATTCATGCACAGAAACTTAGAATACTCACATTATTACGTCCACTGTGCCACATGCGTGCACGGATGCTCCAAATTGTATTACTCACACACACGGCTGTGGAGCAGAAATAGAAAACCTTGTCATTACTGCACATTCATATCACAGTCTGTCAGTTTAAATCTTCATTCATGCACAGTCAGTATCACCAAGACTACATTAAACAATGAGCTTGTATGCATTATGGATTATACATATTGATTGAACCATAAAATCCTCATTTGTCCCACCTCTCCCTCTTCTCAAACAGGAGCAAACTCATTTTTTTTTTATATTTAATAGGTCTTTAACTAAGTTTTCAGGCTGTTTGTAAACAATGGCTGGCTTCCTGATTTCATGAAAAGTTTGTGGGCAGTTTTTGGCCACAGAGCAGTTCTACTTGGCTACCTTGATGGTATTTTTTAAAAGAAGGGATTTTCCCAAAGGGGTTAGGGGAGTTCAATATCTTAAAACCGTTTGGTCATATAGGGACACTTCTGCCACCACCTACTGTTCCTTTCTCCACAAATGTTTCAGTTCAGGATGCCATTTCCTTGTCATCTTATCCTATTCATGATCCACACACACAAACACACAAACTCCTAATTGCTTTCTTCAAACCTTCCTTCCCCTTGTCATCTCATCCTTCTTTTCACCCTCTCCCCTCACTCCCTCCCTTTCCTTCCTTCCTTTCTTTCTGTTCATCACCTCTTCACCCTCAGCTTTTTCCTGTTGGGGAGGTTAGAGAAGGCAATAACACTTTATCCATTTTCTTCAGAAACTTTATCCATTTTCTTCAAAACCATTTTGGCAGTGCATAAAATTATAGACTATGTAAACATCAACTATTCAATGTTGCTTGTACATGGACGACACAAAATGTAAAAAATGAAGTGAAGGTCCTGCACACACCCACGCAGGTGTTTTCAGTTACATCCTGTCTTCACTAAGGCACCTTTCAACTGTGATTTTCCACCATACAGCAGCTACACTTTGATTTTACGTAATCAAGGCAGCTGTCTACACTAACTGAGTTATGGGTCATACTTCACACACTCTGTATGCACGAAAGAGTGACCCAAAGCTTCATTTAAGACTAGTGTGCACAGCAATACAGCAGCTGTCAGACTCACAGCTGCCAGATGTGTTGGTGATATGATGCTTTTCGTTGCACAGCATGTGCATAGGAAAGGTAATTTTGGTCTTTCCACAGCTCGAGGTTGGGTGGAGCGATAAAAGGGGTTTGTTAAGGTCACCATACTCCAGAGTCCATTTAGGCAATTTGTCTTATTTGAACAAAAAGGTGCAACAAAACAAACAGGAGAGTGAGGATGAAAATGGCAGTAAAGCTTGGTCTGTAAATGCCCTCATAGTCATAAGGAGTCGTTTCAGCCCAAAAATGACATCTACTTGAGTGTAAATGGGTGTAATGTCAAATATGTGTAATGTCAAAAAAGTTATTGTTGTCATGATATTGTAACAATTTGAACGTGGAAATTTATTTTTCAGCTTAGGGAGCTGTACATTTATACACAATGTCGTTGAGGGTGCTAAAGTCCTGTCATGTGATTAAATATTGAATGTGGATATGGATTTCCGTAAGTGTCATACTCATTAAAGGTATTAGGCAAGATTGATGCCCTGCTACAACAGACTTTTTACACATTGACCATTATCAGGAAAAGTCATTTGTTATCTCAAGATAAATGGATAATTAAGTATTTAATAGACATAATTATGACAAACTACAGCTGCTCTCAGCTCTACTGCTCAGCACCATTTGCTTTGCATACTATTTAGTACTTCTTGCATGTTTCAAAAAACCTGATAAGGATTTGGATATGTTGTGTTACATTTATTCCTGTCATGATCTGACTCTGATCTGAATAAATACTGCATTGACTTTGCATAGCCATGAAATGCTCATTTAAGTTCTTTCACACACATGAAGTCTAGATTTCAAAGTCTCCATGTTCTAGTTCTTAAATATTAACAAAGTATGAACATCAAGCTCTGTCCACAAGTGGAGGAAGACACTCTCTGCAATATTTCCTGCATGCACAATGTTCCCAACAAAAAGAAAGTTTGAGTTTTTTGAAGCTGTAATCTTTCACCTTCAGGGCACACACATAAGACTTCCCTTTAGCCAAGTAACCATTACACAATGGCAATTGACGCAAAAGCAGTTCCAGATGAAACCCAGAGTAATTCTCAGAAGCAACACATTGGCAGCCGTGTTAGGAGACTCTTAACCCCACTACTGTGAAGTGTGCTGAATGTGTGATGGTGAATGAATGAAGGAGATTTTCTCTTTTTCTTACTTAGTGTGCACCCCCAGTGCCTTCAAGTGTGTACATTGCTAAAACTAAAACTCTGAATTTACAATCGACAAATGTCATATCAGTTCAGATATAGTGGGGCTTCAGTCACCTATAAAATGTTGCCATCTGCTTAGTAGCATGTTGACTGTGAAAATAACAGATACACGGTGACAGTAATGGTGACAGTATTCACTCTTGATGTGTGTGTTTAGTTTGTTTGAGGAGTAACTTCAACCAAGATTTTAATTTTTTTTTTAAATCTGCAGTTGAAGCATTAGTTACTTTTGGTCCAAGCTGTTAGTACTGGACATTGCATAAATTTGTATTCCAATTCAAATTAAGTCAATTACAATAAAAATAGCCTAAAAACAAATATGACAGAATTTCTGGATCTGTAATAAAGCTTTAAAACAAGGGCCATACATGCCTTCAGATAAAGTCTTAATTACATTTTTGCACAAAATAATTTTTTGTGCACATACTGTAAAGGGGATTTTTTTTTAACAGCCAGTATGAACAGGAGGCATTATTACAGTGAGGGAAACCTCTCTCAGTGTTCAGTTGAGCACCTGACTGTCGTTTTAAGACAGACTTGAGAAATTGTGAACTTATCCTGCATTATTTTTCAAAACTTGTACTTTTGTTATCAGCTGTACCTCCTTGAATTCTTCTTAAGAAAATACATATTGATTGACATTGTATATAAGTTGAGATATGACTCAGGCCCAAACCAGACTGTTGGCACACATCCAAATGAAACCAGTCACCCTCATGTTCTACGTAAACCCACACACTGGTGGCGTTTAGATGAACATTGACCTGCAGCCCTTGGTGAGCCCTGGCTCCTTGATGATGAATCAAGCAAAATACCTCTTAATCCAGGTCAGCACCCTCAAATATACTTTTAAGCTGTATTGTGCTTGCTGAGTAGACCTGTTGACACCCATGTAACACTGCTTGAATCTACTTTTGAAAACAAAAAATGGAAGGAACACAGCTGGCAGTGCTTGGCATACTGTACGCTGAGTTTCATCATTCCAGCTTGTGTGTTGTGATTGGAGGAATTCATGATGTTACCATGGTCCCTTGTTACTGCTGTCCCTTGTCCTTGCTACTGCATCAAAACATAGCTCACACATTCACCTTTCTGTGCAAACAAATTTGTACATTATGCCTCAGCTTTGAATAAGAGTTCAAGATTTAAATATTCAACACAGACGTTTTTACAATACTGTAGAATTAAGACATTCAGTAGCTTTTACACTCAGCATTTTCCTTTATGAATGTCCAGATTTCACTGTGTTCATGACATAGAGGAAGATGAATCCCCCTGCTCACAGCGTGCTTGTTACGATACAGTCCATCACACATTGAATCGTGGCACTGCATTCACAATGTGCCACTCCATCAGGTGAATAGCCATTCCTGTAATAAGGTCATTTTTATGGATGCATTTGTTCAGCTCAATATCATGTGAACTCCAAATTCTGTATAGTCCAAAGAGAGGGGTGGGGGATAGGGGGAACTGAAAAGATAGAGAGGGAGAAGGAAAAGAGAAGAGAGGGGTGGAAAGGGAGAGAGACAGAAAGTGTGAGCTGCAGAGAAAGGGGGAGATAAAAAGACAGGGGGGAGAGAAGAGAGAGAGAGAGAGAGAGAGAGAGAGAGAGAGAGAGAGAGAGAGAGAGAGAGAGAGAGAGAGAGAGAGTGGGGGTAGATAAAGAGAAGGAGAGAGGAGAGTGAAGGGGGATACACATAGGTAGAGAGACAGAGAGTGTGAACTGCAGCGAGAGAGAGCTGCGGAGAGAGAGAGAGAGGGGGGGGTGTGGAGTGGAGAGAGGGGGAGAAAGAGAAAGAGAGAGGGAAGAGAGAGAGAAGGAGAAAGAGAGAGAGAGAGAGAAGCAGACTTATTCTTTGCAATTTCGAACTCTGTCCTCCACTTGTTTTCTGATTTTCTTCAAGAATACAGGTTGAAATAAACAGGACTGCAACAGGAAATGTTCACATCACTGGTAAGTGTTAAACTGCAGACGCTTATATAGGTTCATAACTTTAACTATTCAACTGGTAAAAGTTTTTTTTTTCTCATGTAAACAGAGAAATCCCTTTATTTCGTTGCTCGATTACTGTTACAAACTCAGCATGTATTTATCGATCGTGTCCAATATAAAAGTTTTCATGTGTGATCCTGCGGAGGCTCAACAGGTGGTTCTCTGGCACAGACTTGTAGTATTTCGCATGAGAGACATTATTCATTTTGATAGATAGGCTCCAGAAGGTCTCAACAGGGCGAAAGATGGCACGATTAATCCGTGTTCCCTCTCTTTTGTAATGAAATCAGAGCGGCAATGGTCATCACTGATAATCCTGTTGAACAATTAGTGTTGAATACATATCCTGTCCTCCTCTAGCTATGGTGCGATAAGTAATGTGCAGTTGAAACGCAAAAAACCGCAGGGCTGTTTTTTCTTTTTTTCTTTTACCTCTCTATTGCTATTCATCCCCCCTTTTATGTCTTGTTATTCTTTGCGATTTCGGTGAGGAATAAGGCTGATAAATATTTGTGTTGAGGAGGCAGCCATCGTATAAACACAGTATTCAAATAGAGTGGGAATATTACAGTGATACATTTCAGCTCAGATTGAAAGCCAAAGAGACTGATGAAAGCTGAGAACGAATAAAATTAAACTGAGTGGCCTTAATAAAGATTCATGTGAGGGAGCAAATGCTACTGTATATGTACAATATACTGTACTGAACAATTAAATATGTGAATAAAAATACCTAATTGTGATTATTTTGACTGCTATTGCAATGACATAATTTGCAAAATTTGAATGATGATATCTACATTATTAATCTCATTCTCATTGAACAACATATTAAAATGATTATGGTGGGATTTTTGCAGGGATCTCTACCAAACAAAGATGTTTTTTCAAGTCTGTAGAATGTGATGTGTAAGCCAAAGCATCTCTAATCATATTTAATTAAAAATGGTGTTTTGACACATTTCACCTTTAACTAATGTTAAATCTGTTGCAATTTAGAAAGTTGCAGCAGATTTAGATAACATTTTGGTTAATTGTTCAGGCTTAATGTGCGTGTGTGTTTTATTTGCTCTTTTACACTTACCTGCTTTAAATGATGGCATCATAGTTCATCACTAATTTGAAGCTCTTACTGTTGATTAAATGAGGCGTACCATGAAGCTGGAAGGCTTTTGATTATTTTGCAAACCCTCTCTCTATGGAGAATTAACATCCACCACAGCAATAGCCCAGTAACTGCTTCCTTTACTTTCAGTTTCTCTGGCTGATGCATTTATTTACTTATGAATTGGTGTAAGCAAGGAGATGCTAACGTGGGGTCTGACGAGAATAAATAAAATTCTTCCCAGAATGGACCCATTTAATTACAGTATGAAAACCATGACTGAATGACTCATTTTTCTGAGGATGCTTTGCTAATAACTTCTCAGCCCCCACTACTGTTGTGAACATTTTTTTAATCTCTAGTGAGCACGAAACACTTTGCAGCTTGCTGTGTGTTTTTTTTCTTTCTCCTGCTGAGTGTCATCAGTGAGTAAGCAGAAAGAAATGGATAGACAGACAGATAAAAAGATAGAAAGAGAGAAACAAACAGGTAACTGGGACTGAAAATCTTAATCAATCTGATCTCTCTCTCTTTAATTATTAAGAATTCACATCTCCATATGTTTAAAGTTGTTATTGTTTCATTGAGTCATTCATTCAGTTCACTACTGTAGCATGGATTTTGTATTTTCTGACAATAAGATCTTGATTAAAGGATTCTGCAATGCCAGCTTTTGAAATTTCAGTGTCTCCAACTTTTTTGTTGAGAGAAATTTGATTTGGTAACCGTGGGATTTGGTGTTCTTATTGGTGGAATAACACATACAATATGATAGTTGTCTCTATTTGGGGAAAAAGGTGATAGATGTAATGCTTTATACTTAACTTTCATTCCGAGAGTCCCTAAAAAGGCCAAATGACGTATTTTAATTCACAGATTAATCACAGACAGACAAGTCTGCTCAAGCTACAGTATGTGCAACCTGCCTCCATGGCAACAGGTTTATTTCAGTCTACTCTCTTAAAAATGTTCCATCAGAATATTGATATGTTTTGATATGAGACATCTTGCTGTACTTTACAAATGCAAACAAATTACCAAACATGGCATGCACTAATGTAGGCTTTTATTAATCCAAAGAAATATATTCGGTCATTCAACACCAACATTAGTGCCCTGCTTTCCTCAAATCACTGTCTGCTGCTGTGTCGATGATGGAATTTACCACCCTCCCCTTGTGTGTTAAAGACAGCCAGCTGGACAGCAAAAGAGAGCGAGCAAGAGGAATTTTAATATATAATTACTGTATATCCAAACCAAAAAAGTAAAAAGATTTAATGAAGTGTCTAGCTGTATGAAGGTGTTTGTACAAAGGGACTTGAGTCTGAGTGCATCTGCTCTTTTTAGTTTATTTCTTATCCATTTGCTTTTTCAAAGATGTTATTTTACACAAAAAAGTTAAATTTACTAGTTAAAATAAACTTGAATCAACCTCAACCTGAATCCAGAATCTATTCATATTTTTCATCCGTTCTTAGTGTTTGTGCACTGGAGGCTTCAAGTTATCACATCACACTTGTATATGTATTTAAATTGAGTGCAGAGAAACTTTCCACTTTCAGACGATGAATGTAAAAACAGCCTTTTACTGTCAAACACTGCACATACATCATTCTGCACAGTGAAATTCAAACATTCACGTTAAGTAACAATTACAACAACACATTTTTGAGTGGTGAAGGCAACAAGGAAAAACAATCTTAAATGATAATCCTGTGTGACAAATTGCTGTCTAATCTGTCATTTTTTTCATGTTTTCCAGATGTTTGGATTTAGCAAATGGGCTACATATCGAGACAACACTGATTTATGCCTTTTCCAGGATTCAAAGGATTACCTGTTTCAAATTAAATGCCAACTGGTTGTTGGACCCAAACTAAGTACACTTTACCTTGAAAAACCTACTGCTCCATACATGTGTCAGTCCACAGTTAAAGACATACTAGCTTTTAGTTTTCCACTATGTGACTGGTTATAGAGGTGACTATCTCATCTACCATGATGAAATCTAGTCTGTCACCATCCACAGGCCCGCTACACCTCAACACCAACAGCTATGTCAATAACAGCAACACAAGTTGGAGTGGCCCCCTTGATGGTGACACACTGAGGAGCAATCACACTCTATCCCTCCATAACTGCTTCCACAACGCTCTCCTAGGAGTCTCTCTAGGACTCCTTTCTCTCCTCACCATCTTAATGAACCTGCTCGTCCTGTATGCCGTGAAGAAAGAGAAGAGCCTGCACACTGTAGGGAACCTCTACATTGTCAGCCTGTCTGTGGCGGACTTGATTGTAGGGAGCACAGTTATGCCACTTAACTTGGTGTACTTGTTGGAGGATGAATGGAAGCTGGGTCGGGCTGTCTGCCAATTTTGGCTTATTATGGATTATGTCGCGAGCACAGCCTCAATTTTCAGTCTGTTTATCCTATGTTTGGATCGGTACCGCTCTGTGAGACAGCCGCTGAAGTACCTGAAATATAGAACACGTGGAAAAGCAAGTGTTATGATTTCTGGAGCCTGGTTGCTGTCAATGATGTGGATTATCCCTATTTTAGGATGGAGGTCTTTCACTCATGTAGAACTTAAACCAGAAGAAGAGAACAAGTGTGACACAGATTTCCGCTTTGTCACATGGTTTAAGGTTATTACTGCCGTCTTCAATTTCTATGTACCCTCCATTTTGATGCTGTGGTTTTACACAAACATCTTCTTGGCAGTAAGGCAACATCTGAGGGACAGAGAGAGAATCATTCATCCGACTGATTCATTCTGGGATCATGAAAATGGACAAATTGCTCAAACATCGGAGAAAAATGATAGCAAATCCCCCAAGAAGGAGTGTGAGGTTCCAGTGAAACCTTCAAAACAACAACGGCTGCTGGATCAGAACACTTTAGAGCAGACATACTCCCTTGAGGATTCTGATAAAACCAAAACTGCTCCATTCAGATCCCACAGAAAAATTGTTACAAAGTGCCAGCAGACGTCATTGCTTGCCATGACAACAAAAAGTCTCAGAATGATACCAAAGGTCAAAAGGTGCTCCTTGTCTCCTGAGGAGAAGAAACTAAACACTGCGCTTCCCCTGAGTGGACCCTCAGTGCCACAGGATGTAATTTGCTCGAGCTTTTCCCCTCTGCTTGAGAGGAATAATGACAACAAACTTCGAGCATCTTTAAATGAATGTGACATCACGGTACCAAACTCAGTAAGCGGTGTCTGTGACATCAGTCAGGTATCGGACATGCAGAAGTACACCTCTGTGCTCTACAACAACTACGATCCCAGTTGCTCTCTGCCCTGGACTGAGGACGGCATTGAAGATGCCCAGTTGGACCCAGCTAATGCAGTGACTCTGAGACAGACATGGCAAAGGTTCATCGACCAATCACGACAGCGTATACAAAGCCTGAGGATCCATAAAGAGCACAAGGCAGCCAAGCAGTTGGGCTTCATCATCGCTGCTTTCCTGTTGTGTTGGATACCGTATTTCATAGCCTTCATGGTCATGGCGTTCTGCAAAGGGTGTGTGCACCATGACCTCCACATGTTCACCATATGGCTAGGGTACATGAACTCCACTCTCAACCCTTTTATTTACCCACTCTGCAATGGGAATTTTAAACGAATTTTCAAAAATATCCTGCACATTCCTCTGTGACAGGCAGAGCTAATGAGCAGAAATAAGCTGATCCCTAAATATTAGAGATCTAAATGCTGCTGATATAGATGAGGAGGGGATATGTCACTTACATGTGAGGTTTCAAAGTGTAAATAAAACTGTAAATGTATTTTGAGTGTTGAGTATTTGTTCATTTGAGATTTTGTATTTGTAACTTAATGTTCTTTGAATTTGAGTTATAGCAACAGTTGAGGATAATATCTGAATTCAGTGTTATTTATTTTCTCTATGTTATGCTAATAATAAAAAAGTGTTTCTCAGACCCGAGACCTTTAAACTGAAAGGAATTTGATCGTTCATCCTTGGAAAGAGGAGCATGAATTTTGTGTCTTGGCCATGAACGTGTTTCATCATAGGAAAAAAAACTTTGTTTGAAAAATCTTTTTATTTTATCATTTTTGCACAACATACAGAAACAGAGATTTAACGTGATGTAACGTGATATAAAATATTAATAATTTTACAAACTCTACTGTGCAATTGTGAGCCAATTGATTTAATGAAGTATTTTGTCATTCGTCATCATAAAAACAGGATAAAGAACATTAGTTTTCTTTTCTGATATCAGTCCAGGAAAAAACACAAATCTTGGCAATATGTGTGGTGAGCTGTTAAAAATCTGTTCAACTGTCCCCTCTTTTTAAGGTTTTAAAAACATGCAAGCTTTAAATGCTTTCTATGTGGGTCTTTTACACATTAAAACTACCATATTTGGTATAATTTTCAATTGAAATCTCCTGTTTGTGTTTTACCCGTTTGTGCTATGTGTCACCTCTTTACTATGATAAAAATCAAATAGGTGAGTGTATATGCAAAAATACAATATAAAGAACAAAAAACTGTTTAATTCATACCAGCATGAATGCACTCTGAATGACATATTTTTACACTGTCACTACTGTGTCACTACACTGTCATTGTTACTTACCACTTAACAAACTTAACCTCTGTTAAACTGCATGAGGATTTTGTTTTTCTTCTTTTAAAACTGCCCTTTAGGAACTGATTGCTAAACTTTTTCAACTCATCTATTCTATGATGTGATGTAGCACTTCTTTTCATGTCATTAGCCAAAGAGCAAGACTTGAGAAAGGGAGCACGCACACCAGTGTTGGAGAGATGCTGACCACAATGAAAGTACACGCATGAAGGAAGGTAGGCACATACCCTTAGCTACAATGCAGTAATAGTTCATTAGTAACCATTATTATTAATAATCATCGAAACGTTGGTGACTTAATTAACTTTTCTTGCATCATGCCTACAAATGCACAACTACCTTCCATCATGATTACCAAGCACATAATGTTGTGGAAAAGCAACCGTGACTGTGATATTTGTTATGCATTTGTGTTGATCAACTATTCAGTACACACACACACACACACACACACACACACACACACACACACACACACACACACACACAAAGTGCATCCATTAGGCTCCAGAGACAAAGCATCAAAGTGCAATCATGAGAGCCATGATTGCACTTTGATGCTTTGTTAAATCCTCTTGTGAAAAACAAAGTTAAATGATTTGATAATAAAGATTTCCAGCATATCAATTCAAAACATGTATGAATGTATTTTACAATTTGTCATGTTCAACATGTTTTGTCATATGTCATAAGCATATTACTGTTTTTTAAATCCTAATGTGTGAATTATAATGCTTTAAATGTGGTTGCCACACTTGGCATATTTACTGGCCTGTTTAACTCCATCAGCATCTAGAAGATGAATGTTTTCCTGTGTATAATTCACATAGATGGGTTGTTAGTCACTACTAAGCCAAATCAAACAAATTAGAGGGTGGGGCGGATGGTGATGGGGCTAGAGGGAGTGATGATGTAAACAGAAGAAGCCAGTCTGTGATTGCACGTAGTACAACTGTCAGCAAAACAGACCCAGTGTCAGGCTGGTGTTGAATGAAAACACACTGATACTTTGCTTCTTTTTTAGATCAACTGTGTTATCAAAGCTATTAAGATCTGACATGTATGGTTTTTCACGTAAATCATATGGACATTTCTGCAAGAGTGATTTTACAATTTGGACACTTCTCCCTTTAGATCTGCTGTTTGGTCTACTTTAATTTACTCAAAGTTTCATTACCCACAGTATTTGTAACTCAGAAGGTAAAGATGTTTATATATTTTTTTTAATTTTAATATACTAATAATGTTCATTGTTATGACTACGTGGGTATATAATTTGAGGGATATTAGTCACTACCCAGCCATCAAAAATTAGACAATACCAAATACTCAGTTTGAAAATTGACTATGATGAACACCTATGCTACAAAGTGCCACAAATTATATTTTTATATTAGTTAATTTACATTGCTGAGCTGCATCAATATATTATAGTTGTCAATTTATGTAGCGCAAAATCACTGTTTTTCCTCCATCAGGTTTACATGTAGCGTCTATCCGGACCCTGTATGCCAATAATGAAAAACTCTATCCACACAAACCATTGGATCAACTTTGAAAAGTGGTGCAATTCTATGTTTTCATAGTGATAGAAGGAACACCAGCAACAGGAAACAGCCATATGCTGGCTGTAACTGTGGGAACAGTAAAAACATTACGAGCACAATGACAGTTGACTCTGATAAACTTAGCACATATTTTACTATTAAGGCGGAAAGTAAGCTCTCAAATAAATACACACTGCACACTCATATTTGCCAAAACCAAGACAAACTGTAATAAAATAAGTGTGTAAAGATGAATGGAAATCTGAAAAATGGGCTATAAACCCAGAAGAACAAAAAAAATCCCTCGTAAAACAATTTAATGTGGTGAACTTGTCAAAGTGGTTAGCATGGTAGGCTCAACATAGTTCAATGACAAGTTATTTAATAAAACATCTAAAGAAAATGATTTGCAAACTGGAACCAAATATCATTGACTTAAACTTTTTATTCTAATGAACAAACTATGGTGAATCAAAGTGTTCTATCTTATATAACCCTTATTACTTTCTGTACATTTTGTAGTATATGTGCAGAGAATAGTGGCCATAGGGGCTTATGCACCCTCACTTTGCCCTCTTCAGCTGAAGTGCCTGTCTGGACCAATAAGAAAAAAAGCATGAATTTCTTTTAGTCAATGACTTAGGAAGAAACTCTGAACTTTTTCTTTCTTTATCTCTGTTTGTTTATGCACTCAGAAAGTTACATGCTACCTTGTGATTGATTTAGGGCAAGTGATTCAGGCTTTCATGTTTGCTTAAGTGAACTTAAGTGCAAAGCTTGTCACATTGAGGATGTCTTAAACATTAAGTGATTGTCAGTTAGTTGAAACTGTTTGCTTTTAAGCCATGTGACATGTACAGTAGGAATGTAACGATACTTTTCGAGACAGTAATTTTGCAACACACAAATGTGATTATTTAAGTTGGTAAGATGAATAATTCATTAGGATATTCCTTTTAAATAGATGAAGGTGCTATCTACTTTTGTCTTCGCTTGTTTGATGTTCTATATCACTTGCATCAGTAGCTCTATCAAGACGCAAAGACATGGCAGCAGGTGAAGATTTTGAGAGAGAGGATGCATCATCCTGTTTCAAATCATAGGTGTGGCCGCTCTTTGGCTTCCCTATGTCAGAAAATGAAAAAGGTGGCTATTGCATTCCATCACAACTACATTTTAGTCAGTCTGTTATGTCAGTGCTTTACATGGAAACAAAACCAAATGTGGTTCAGACCCTCAGAGAGGGCAGATAGCTGAATATCCAGAGCTACCCAGAGTTATTGCGCCATAACAGCCCATCATCAGATGATACATGATCATCAGTAAATGGGAAGTGGGGATTTTGTGTTCTTCAAATTCGCCCTCTTTTTGAAATGCATACTGGGGTCAACGTTGCTGAAGTGTTAAAATCAGCTGTTACAGAATGGGAGCTTCAAAGCGCTTATCATGGAATTGCTGTTGTTATGGACAACGCGAGGAACACAGATGTTGTCGTGAGAGAGGCAGGGCCAGCATCACACATCAAGTGTTTTGCCCACATGTTAAACTTGGTCACCCAAACAGGTTTAAATGTACCCTGCATCAGCTGTTTGCTGGGTCATGTGAGGTAACTCAAACAGAACAGAAAGCAGCTGTGACAGCAGCTCTCCTAAGCAAAGACATCTATCTAAATGCTTGTGACATTGATATTCTGAATAGCTCAGCCGTCAGTGATGGTGAGGAGATAGTAAGGCTTCTTCTTTTAAGTGTTGATTCTGGGAAAACAAAATGAGACCCCTGTTTCTGTTAAATTTAGACTTACTTTGTCTTATTATCTCTGCAATTTATAGACCTATTTCACTGTGGAGGAAACAAATGACGGGTGAGCATGTACCAGTGGCCCTACACCTACAGAACAGCCTGTTGACCAGTGAAACACAGCATAAGGAGCAGAGCTGAAACAACCTCCTCCCAAGAAGACAGCATTGGAAGATCTCCTTGGAGGGACTTGAGTTGAACTGGCAGCAATACAGAGCATCAGTGGGATTGAGGCAGACATTGATATATACAGAAGTGAAACATCCATTTTCCTCACAAGTTGTCCACTCAAGTGGTGGAAAGAAAATGCCCAGCTGTACCCACTGCTTTCCCCTCTAGCAAAAGCAGACCTCTCCATACCAGCCACCTGTGTCCCTAGTGAAAGGTTTTTTGTTTTGTTTTGTTTTTTACAGCAGAGGACATTTTGAATGTCCAGAGCTTCTGCCTGAAAGTGTACATACACTGATATTCCTTTTAAAACAAAACAAAACAAAAAAAATACCAAGCTCGGAACACAGGCCAAGCCTTATTTTTATTTTATGGTACGATTTTCTGATTCATCCATCTATCCATCAGTGTGAAAATTCTGACCTGCTTGTGGCTCAAAATGGAAAAGTCAGGGGATCCCTCATGTCTTTACAATTCATCGTATGGGTAATATGGATATCAGTACCAAATGTCACAGAAATCCATTCAATAGTTGTTGAAATATTTCACTAAAAGCCAAAAATGTCAATCTGCTGGAGGAAAAGTGAGGGGGTCAACAAAGTCAGGATTCATTCTCTGGAACTGTCTGACACGGCTATCCCTAGAGCCATGCTGCTATAGGAGGAAGGAGGAAGGGAAATAAAACAAGTCAGTGGAAGCAGAATGACTATATACAATTAACTGTATAGAACCAGGAAAGTATCTAACATATGAAATAGCAATGAAGATTATATTTTTTAGTAATTCATATGAAAAATTGTATCTTACTGATAAGCTGCAAAATCCAGCATTTTTGGCTGCAATAATCTTAAAAATCCTTGTGGGACTGATTCAGGAAACAAGTTGTGGTGTGGTAGGAAGGGTTGGCGATTAAAGTGCAACCTTCATTAAGTCCAGCATCAATAAAGAAATGCACACAAAGTGCAGAACAAGCAAGCAGGTTTCACCAGCAGCTTCCAGTGTATGCCTGCATGTGGCTCACTGTCCACTTTGTTGCCCTCTTTCACTCAACCAAATAATCTGCTTGATAGAATGTCATTGAACTCAAAATAACCCAGCTGCATTTACAGTGCACTGAGCAGGTGCAGTGACTCAGTCTAACAAACCTGAGTGGTAAATCAATCTCAAAGCCTTTTATTCTGTCATTTCACAAAAATAGTCCTTAAGTCCACTGGCTATTTGTAAGTATTACTATGTTTTAATTGTAAAATGCAATGTTAGTGTGAGTGTTTATAACCCTTAGTCAATATCTGCAATTTTTTCTAAGTTTTGCAGTTCAAGGAGGCTAGTTTTAATCAAAAGCCAAATGGATGATAGTGGTTACATCACGCTATTTTACAAATCTGTAATATCGTGAGACTTTAAAAGCTCACACAAACTGTTCAAAAGTCACCAAGACCAATGGCCATTTGTTTTCTAGTAGATAGTCTTTTGCATATGGAGCACAAAGAATGACATACGCATAAATAAATAAATAAACACAGAAGAAGCCTAAATAAAAGACTATTTAGGGTAGAAAAGACATCCTAGACATTGATTTCATTATATCCATTTCCATTACCAAAATCTATTTTTAATTCATGTATTTAATCATTTATTTATTTATGCTTATATTACTGTTTGTGCTCCATATTGGCAGGGATGCAGCTACCACTGAGTCATGTCCATTATATGGTCATATCCTCAGATTTCATTGGATTTCATTGAAACGGCTGATTCCAGCATTTATTGACTCAGTATTTCTATACTACTGTATATTAGTATTTGAGCACATTTAGACCACCAAAAGAATAGATAAAATAGTTAAATATTCAGTATTTTTATACCAGTATTTTAAAGTGAATGCTTTGAAACAGCACTGAGATGGTTGTTATATTTTGTATATTTAAGTAATACAAACAGATTGTATTTTAGAGACTTTGGGATTCATGATCTGATCAGCTATCTCAAGCCTTGGCTTTGGCCCTGGTGTGTTCTCTCTTTAAGTATATTTGTGTTCCTATAATCACAAAATTAAAATCAAAACACAATTTTCTTGAAGAACCAACTTCAGCTGTGGTCTATATCACTTGTAGGATATGGGCGACATGGGAAGCTGCCCAGTGCGGTAATTTGAGGGCGGTGGCAGTCACCAAAAGAACCCCTGTCCCACACAAAAAAAAGTTTTTATCGCTCATTTGCATGTCACGTCTTCTTTTTATAATGTTACCGTGTGGGTCAAATTGTTGCAGTGGGCGCCCTAGTTCTAGTTTTCGAGCTAGCAGGCTTCTGCCTGCTGAGAAGATCTCACAGTCAAAAGTAGGAGATGGGGAGATGGGAAGGGGTAAGTTAACCTCAGGTCTCTCGACTGAAAGCCTAAGGTAGGAGGAGCAGGGGAATTCAGCACACCTAATTTTGTATGGTAGCCTAATGACGCAAAAAGTAAAATTAGTCACACTACCAAATAAACCACAATTTATAAGTGTGTTGTTCTATTTATATATTTGTGTGATATAGGATTTGTGCAATTTACTTTTATTTCTGTGTTTTCTATTAGCAATATGTTGTAATTTGTGATAATTTGATTTTTTATTTTATTTATTCAATTCAATTCAAAACACTTTATTTGTCCCCGAGGGGCAATTTAAAAGGCATATACACTAGAACTGTTTCTATTTTACTTACTTCATTTTTTGTATATATTATAATTTTGGTATTTATGGTTGTTATCTATCTATCTATCTATCTATCTATCTATCTATCTATCTATCTATCTATATATATATATATATATATATATATATATATATATATATGTATATATGCCCAGAGCACTGTACAAGCTAGAACTGCCATTGTCTGAATTTCTTCCGGGTTTTTTTTTTTTTTTTTTTTGTAATCCCCTTTTTTCCTCAGGAGTATACTTTCGGGACGGTCCCTAACTCATTGTCGGACAGCCAGGTGTCCTGAAGCAAGTTATGGCTTTCTGCTGATCATTCTGGCATTCGTTTGCCCGTATAGCTTTATTGTTTCATTTCCAAAAGTGGAGGGGACTTTTTCTTGTTTCTTGAACTATTATATTCCGTTTGTGACTGAATCGTCAGTAATGATATAACTCATAAAGTAGCAGACGTTACTTCCCGGAAGCTTTCCTTTCACTCCGACATGAAAAGGAACGGCGCGTACAGGTTTCTGTCAGTCTTCTCATGCTTTATCGTTTGCGTGTTCTTGTTTATATTCTGGTTCTTCATATTTTACTCCATGATGCTTGCACCATAAAGCACAGAGATACAGTACTTTAGCAGAAGCAGCTAAACCAGACCTCGGCTGTCTACCCACCCACAATGCACTGCTTTATTGACAAGTCCCTCGATCACATGATGAACATCACCAGGAAGTAAATACATCTGGTAAGTGTAAAAAACCTTTCTTTGCAGCTTGTCACCATTTCATGTTTGTCTGGCTATTTTTATCTCGACGTCATATACGTGGTGTTCGAATACGGTTATGTCGTCATCGTGTGTTCTGTTTCCAGGGAGATACTGGTTCTGTTAACAGACGTACGAACAGGAAAAGCTGCTGATGTCACTGTGGGGATCTGTGCTAACTTCACTTTCTGCACAGTGAATCAAAAAGTCCTGAAACACTCAAGGTCTCTATGGTTAAGACGATGCTAGTTTTTCTCCCTATAAGAAATCATCCAAATAACACAAGACCGGTAGACATTCATCGTTTATTCCCGCTGAAATTGACAGTAAAAATGTAAAATCTGAATTTTTATCATTAGTTTAAACTGGTAGCAACTGGAGCTGTAGATAGTTTCAGTTCAGAAGAGCAGCAAACGTATCTGCAGATTAGTTTCCTGATTACTCATGTGGTCTATAAATATAAGAAAATTCCTTTACAACCCCCACCTCATAGTTTCTATAGCCTCAGGTTGTGTTAGCATTGATGTTGTCAAAGATATTAATTTCACTATAACGTGAAGACAAGTAAAGGCAGCAATTATCATTACATTTGAGTAGCCAGACACAGATTTCTTTCCCACTTTAAGAATCAGTAACATCTTTCCTTGTCCTATTTAGTCTTATTGCTGATAATAAAACAGAACTATAAGGAACTATGTATGGATGTTTTATGTAATGACAAAAATAATAATATTTTAATTGGTTGTCAAAATAAGCTGCTGTCAATCAAATTTAATCAATATTACCAGCACACCTCTCCATTACAAATGCACTGGTTGTTCTGTTATGTATTTGTTTATGTGCTGATGGACTGATCTGAGAACTATCTGACTTTAATTGGATAAATGGATCCTTTCACTGTATACACCATCATGTGCTTCTGTTGTTAGTTGCAACATGTGTATGTATTGTATTTGTGTGGTATGTGTGTCTAAATTATCAAGTTGTTTTCGTAGAGTCTGCAAGTGTTTCGTAACCTACAACTGTTTCATTTCACAGCTTGTATAACTTGGCTGCGCTGCCTGTTAGTGAAGTTGTGATGGCATCTGACACCAGTGAAGCAGGAACCTCCGCGGCAGACCTCAAGCTGCAGTTTGCTCCCTTCAGCAGTGCCCTGGAGGCAGGCTTTTGGCACCAGCTCACCCAGAAGAAACTCAATGACTACAGGTTGGATGAGAGTCCCAAATGTATCAGAGGATACTACTACAATGGTGAGTGGTGGGATCAGATTGTAGGATTTATTTGTTGTGCCGTGAAAACATTTTCAGTATGGGTAACCTGCAAAAGTCAGCTGTTGTGTCACTTTTATTTTTAAACAATGCTGGATTTTGCATGATGAATATGTTTAGTCATGCACCTATATGGAAACAGGTAGAACAGTGAGGTAATTTGCCAGTCTACTTCAGCATGTTTTAAATAACTAAATTGAAACAGGTAGTAGTTCAACCTCTTTACATATTCTCATTTCTCTTTAATAGGTGATCCAGTTGGTTTGCCTACTCGCTTGACTTTGGAGTTCAGTGCATTTGATGTGTAAGTGTGACCTTTCTCCTGCATTAAGTTCTTCTATTGCTGCCTCTAAAGAAACAGTGCATAATACAAATGTAAAAAGTCAAGTCAATTTGAGCATATAAATATATCTCATCTTTATGTCATAAAAAAAATCTATGCAGTCGTGAGTTTCAAACAAACAACAAAACACATTTATAGAGATCCAATGTGGTAATTATGGTGGTTTCCTACTCAAGCTTATGAACAGTGCTTATAGAAATTATATTTTCCATTGTAAAGAGATTAATTGATCAGCTTCCACATTAGGTCATTTGGAAACCTAATGCCCGTTGTAAACATAAAGTAATAGCATTAATTGTTTTTGTGATCAATGTCGTTACCTGATAAAGTAAAATGTTATTTTTGCTGTTAGTGATGGTCCGACCCCGGCCCGTTGTTGTCCAGCTATTGGAACGCTGTATAACACCAACACACTAGATGCCTTTAAGACCATCGATAAGAAGTCTCTGCTGGAGAAAGAGGCCAAGGAGGTAAAACACTTCATATTCACTCACACATATGGATTTACAGATGCCTGAATAGACATCAAAATAAGTCTCTTAGTTGTATATGTGGAAAATAGAATAACTGCAGTTTTTTATTACCTGTTGTTTTGTAGATATGGGATGCCATACAGTCTGGGGCTGCATTGAAGGACCAATCCATCCTGTCCAGATTCATTCTGCTGACCTTTGCAGTGTGTACCAACAGTAACTGAACTTGAAATGAAATGTGTTTTATATATTCATAATTTTTTTGTGACACTGACTTTCTGTCTATTTTTCTTTCATTATTTCCTCAGGATTTAAAGAAGTACCATTTCTACTACTGGTTCTGCTTCCCTGCGCTCTGCTTCTCAGAGGGAATAAAGATTGTCCAGCAGCCTTCTGTCCTAGAACAAGTTTTCTCAGCAAAACAGGTTGGCTTTGTAAAAATGTGTATGCAACAACTGGAGTTAATATTTTGGACGTTACTTTTATTTACAAAACACACAAAATGCCACAAACTAAATATGTTCTTTGTCTACCATAGGATGTCTTTGACCTTATTTTGGCCTGAAAATGTGCCCTAACACTGCTTACCTTGAAGAAAATGAGATTGTTGCAGCTCTTGATGCAGCTCAGAACACTACCATTTAAATCTTCCTGCTCTGTCTAGTTCTGTATAGGCTGTAGAACAGTCTAATTAAGTGATTTGTCAGCTCCCAAGTTTGTGGATCCGATGAGTGAAACATCCTCATTAAACAGGAAGAGGAGGTGGAATGACTCATTAACCGAGTAATGCGGGATCACTCCCTTCTCCCTCTTACACCTCTATTGTCACTCTCTCTCTCCATAAATGATCAGTGTTATGTAACATCCTGAAACTATCATTGTTTTCAGCAGCTTCATGAACACAAAAATAGTACTAATCCTCAAAAAGTGTTTTTGTAGACCGTGGAACATATTGTTTGTTTCTGGCTACCATGGTCATTCTCACTTGTATAGATTTCAAGCTGAATCTATATTTACATGATCCAAATTGGTAGGTGTAGTTGTGCGGAGATAGTGCAAATTATGTTGAAGGCTGACTTTATGATCCAATTCTCTATTTTTGGTCGACTGTAGTTTAAAAATATTGGATTAGTAAAAAAATACATTAACTCTTTGTTGTATTTAGTGTGCTCTTTCACCAGCAAGATGGCAAAGTATACACGATTCATAAGATACATTTTGTGTAAAAGATTATAAGAATATAATCATATGAATGTCTATAACCACAAGTTATTTACCAGAGGTTTTGGGACAGTGTTTCAATGCAAATGACAAAAAATGACAGTGTATTTCTTTTCTGATCACAAAAATGTGCCTTATTGCAACAAATATCCTTGTCAGAAGTAACATAACTAACTCCCTGTCATTGATTGTAAAATATTTCAGATTTCACACACATACACACTGTACCAATATACAGTATAGATAATGTATTAATCTTAGCTGACTTCTAATTATTTCTGTCTCAGATTGCAGCCTTGCAGGAGATCTATGATGGTCTGTGTAGCAAAAGAGAGACCACTGCGATTCCTTACTTCCTATTGAAGTACACAGATGACACTGTCCAGATGGCTCCATTAGAGGACTGGGATACTTTCCTCACTGATACTAAGAAGGTATCACTTAAATGTGTTTTCATACTGTGTGTATATATGTTTTTTTCTCTTTCATAGGCTGATGCAAACATATTATATGAATGTGATTTAAAAAAATAAAAAATAAAGTAGCCAAACTACTTTCACGTTTTCTTTTAATCTAATATTCTTGAAAAGAGTTGTTTACACCTAATTTTTGTCATTTATATGTGAAAGGTTTTTGTTTACTTTCTTGGATTTGCCTCTAAATACTGAACGTTTAGTGGCTCATCTCCACCATTAGATTAGTTTTCACTGTATTATTCACACACCCATACACACATGCAAGCCCACTTTGGTAATGTAAACACACCTTGTTTGGCTTTTCTAGGTTACTGTGGGTGTCTATGATCCGTGCACGCTGTCTCAACATCCGGGCTGGCCTTTGAGAAATCTACTGGTCCTCTTAGCTTACCGATGGTAAAGTCTTCTTGTGTGTGTGTGTGTGTGTGGTGGTGGGGGTGGGTGTGGGCTGGAGAAAAATGGGGAAATTAAGGACATGTTGTCGGTCCTCACTGTGCATTTCAAAACATTTGTGAACGTCACTGTGTATGTTGTTCACCTTACACTGACCTTTTAGGCATAAAGCCACAAAGTGAAAGAAAGGAAATCTCTGCTTGACTAATTTCCTGCCTCTGAAGTGTAGGGAGCACATCACAAAGATTGGTGTGGTTATGGATACTAATATCAACTTCAACAGCAACAGAATTGCTGGAATTTTTGTACCCTAAGAGAAAAAACTAAAACTTTAAATTAAATAGTCTTCTGTCACAATCCAAATGAAATGGCTCTATTTGACTCCTGCTTAGTTACACAGGCGTCATGAGCGTTAAATTGAAAAAAAGATAAAGTTGATTAATTAGGGCCCGAGCACTGACCAGTCAGTGAGGAACCTATTGCTTTTGCCAGGATTCTTATTATTAGGGCCCGAGCACTGACCAGTCATTGAGGGACCTATTGCTTTTGCCAGGATTCTTATTATTAGGGCCCGAGCACTGACAAGTCAGTGAGGGACCTATTGCTTTTGCCAGGATTCTTATTATTATTAAGCACGCTCTTATGCTGCCAAATGAATCGCATTTTTGGTGGCCTAAACATACATAAAAACTCATGAAATTCTGCACACACGTCGCAGCTGGTGAAAATTTATTTAATTTAACGTGATTGGACGCAAGCGTGGTAAGGGGACTCGCTAGCGCCCCCACACGTCGGGTCATGTGACCACAAATCCTCTCGGATTGGCATGAAATTTAAATATGTCATAGGTCTCATCGGATCATTGGGAAATTAATTTTGTGGAATTTTTTTACCAAACAGGAAGTCGCCCACGCGGCGTGGCGTGCACCGATTTTCATTTTTCGAACACCGCTTTGAGGACTTTATGATGTTCACAGAATCATGAAACCTGCCATGTAGGTTTCAAATCATGAGCTCTTTCATCTGATACCACATTTGCCCAATATTTTGCCCCAACAGCTCAGTAAAAGCTCACCAAATTGGACACACTCGTCAAGACTCACGAATTTTATTTTTTGGTATGACCGCAACCTTTTAAGTGCCAAAATGACTCTACAGCGCCCCCTAGAACATTAAAAGTTGAAGCCCTGCCTTCTACATGCACGTACATGAACGAAATTTAGGATTCATTTATATCATGACCAGACGCACAAAAAAGCCTTTTGGACCCATACCCTAAGTCCAACAGGAAGTCGGCCATCTTGGATCACAGGTGCATTTTTGTCGCCATTTTCCCCATTTCCAGGCCTCGTACTTTAACGAACTCCTCCTGCAGTTTTGACTCCACAGACTTCAGATTGGAACTGTATCATCCTCAGACCTTGATGATGTAAACTTGATAACAGATTTTACCTACGTTATACCAGGTGGGCGTGGCAGTCGTTTGTTTGTGTAAACAAACAACTCCTTATAACTCCTCCATACATTGTCGGATGTTAATACATGCAGTGCGTAAAATGTCACACCTGTTGAAGCCGTTTGGTTGTGGCAAGGGGTCTCCATAGCGCCCCCTAACAGCAGGTCATGTGACCACAAACTTTGTCTGATCTTCGTGAAATTTACAGGACTCATAGCACTCATGGGTAAACCCCCAAATTAATTTTTTCGCTCTAACAGGAAGTCAGTTATTGTTCATTTCCTGCGTCAATTTTCAGTTTTTCCAACTGCGTTTAGAGGACTTTCCCGTCTTCACAGAATCACCAAACTGCCCACATACGTTCACACTGAGGAGCACTTTAATTTGAGACCATAACTGCCCCTGGGCGTGGCACAACAGCTCAATAGCGCCCCCTAATGCCTTTATCCATTTTGTACATTTTCACAAACTCCTACACTCACCAAATTGTACACATACCTCAACAGTCACACATATTGACTACTGACAAAGTTTGGGATTTTTAAGTGAGAAGATGACTCCACAGCGCCCCCTGGAAGATTTCAAAGTTTAAGCCCCGCCTTCCACATTGACATACAGAAATGAAATCGACAAGGCCTATGTATCATGTCCAGACGCACAAAAAAGCCTTTTGGACCCATACCCTAAGTCCAACAGGAAGTCGGCCATCCAGGCTAAAATGTTCAATCTGGATGATTTTTATTATTATTATAGTTTTACGCCTTTTTGACAGCCTAAACATGCTCCAAAACTCACCAAAACTTGCAATCATGTCCGATCCGGCGACGAATTTGATATTCTAAGGATCGCGGAAATGGCCGACGCAAAAATGGATTAATAGCGCCCCCTAGAAAATTTAAAAAATCAAGCCCCTCGACTCAGATTGACGTAGACAAACCAAATTCATGAAACGCATGTATCATGTCCAGACGCACTAAAAAGCCTCTTGGACCCATAGCCTAAGTCCAACAGGAAGTTGGCCATCCAGCCATAAATGCTCAATCTTGATGATTATTTGGCCCTTCACCCACATTCCTTTGTGCTGAGAAGTCACCCAGACTCATTTGTGGTCTTAGTTTGCCATCTAGTGGAGACATTAACCCCATCACACAATGTTCACTTAAAGGCACAGGAGCAAAGACATTTACATGCCAGTTTTGACAGCCCTGCCACTGCCGCACGCACCGACGTGCACGTACGGCGTTACAGTTGGGGGGAAACCGGTGGGGTGCGAGGGCCCTTCGACACTACTTGCAGTTTTAATTACACTTGTTTCTAGATGGCAGCACTGGCTTGCAGAACCATGACTGCTGCATTTAGGATTGTTCTATTTGTCTACAAAGCTGTGAATCCATTTTTGTCTCATATCTTATGCAGTATATTGTTATATATTGTTGTAGCTTTTTCTACTGAAGAATTTTCAATACTGCTCCAGTATTTCTCAAAAAGGGAAGTTTTTCACAGAGCATTACAGTTTGTGAGTTATGATTGTTGCACCCCTTCCCTATGGTCACATTATTTTTTTGTGAAACAGACCATGCAGTTGCTCAATCTTGGTGAATTACAATGGCTGGTTTGTTAACCCGTGCCAGGCCCATCTGTGACACAAACACACTATACAGCAGCTGCTGCCTGTGCACACACTGACAGTGGAAAACAGATGCTTTCAATGAGCACCGTAGCCTTTACTATGAAACACACACACATACCCACACACTCACCACACAGTCATGTTTCCATCACCTCAGAGGACATTACATTGAGTAGTCCAGATATTACATGAATAATATCTGGTTAAGGGGACGTGCTTTTTGTCCCCCATAGAGGAGGAAAGTCCCCAAAATATTACTGTGTAACAGATTTATGTCCCCACAAGATGAAGAATATCTGGACTACACACACACACACACACACACACACACACACACACACACACACACACACACACACACACACACACACACGGCATGAATGTGGTGCGTTTTGAAACTCCTGAATTGTGTAAACAAAGTACTCACTTCTGCATATTTCAAGTAATTTGGGAAAAAATATATATATATATACGGTGGCTGTTGATGTGAACAATTAGAACATTTCTGTCTAATCCAGTGTGTATGTGTGGCTGGAAAAAGCAAGAACTCACTATAGTGTGTTTTGCTTGTTGCCATTCAAAACTTGGTCAGTGGTGTGATAGAAAGAAATTGTGAGAGAATTATGTCAAACTCCAGTAGTGAATGTTACTGATCTAACATGTCTTGACATGTTTTCTGTTTTTAACAAGTTTAGATACTACTTATTCTTGATTTACAGTTAATTGCCATCCACATCCCATATTAACATTTTAGCTAGTTCTTGTTACAAACCAGATAAAGGGATGTTATCCTGAAATACATGCAAAAAAGGTCTTTATTTCAGCAACTGTGTCTTAGAGGACTTTGCCTGTGTTTTTGCATTTAGTTTTAGACAGTTTACTGCAAATCATTTATATATACTTGATGTTAATGCTGATCATTTTCCAAAGCATCATGCAGTGCTTTGTATTTATTCTGGTTAAAAGTCTTTTTTTGTCACACTTATCCCCAGAGCTATTTCAAAAAAAATGTATTGCACTATTGCTCTTTACATAATTACTGTTTCTTTAAAAAGGAACTCCCATTGAGGCCTGTTTTGTAAAGCAGTCCTGAGATACCAGCAGTTTATCAACAGCAAATACTCTGAGAGTTTTTATCCAATACAAACCTCATCAATCTTGTGCTTGACTACACTGTCTCTTAGGGTTCAACAGAAACTGTTGACACTGGCTGAGATTGGTGAAGCTGGAATTACATTGTAGCCACAATGTCTCACTTACTCAGTTGTTTCTCTAGAGTTTGATTGCGTAATCTGAATTTGGCCATTCAGGACCATATTAGGGGAAATGTATTGAATCCGTGTTGATCGTGTTGTAGTGAGTCATCTATGTGTGTCATTTCTCTCATTTTAAAGAGAGAATATATTCCATGTAAAAAAACACACAATTATTTATTATAAAGTGAGCTTTAAATGACATTTCCTAACTTGTATATAAAGTGTATATCTATAGCTTCTGATCTGTAGTCTGTGCATGATGGGCCTCATATTGTTCATGTTTGATTTTCACATCCTGTGTGTGTGTGTGTGTGTGTGTGTGTGTGTGTGTGTGTGTGTGTGTGTGTGTGTGTGTGTGTGTGTGTGTGTGTGTGTGTGTGTGCGTGTGCTTCAGGGGCTCTAAGGTGGACACAGTGGAGGTGCTGTGTTTCAGGGACAGAACTCTGCAGGGAAGTCGCTCCATTCAGCACAGTGTCGTCTTTCAGGTCAAACTCCCTGAACTTTCCGTCAACTCAGGTAATTTCCATTCCTTTTACAACAGTAATAGAAATAATAATTCTTACATAATGTAATAATATTTATAGAGCACTTTTCAAAACCCATATTAGAAAAGTGTTTCACAAGGGCAGCAAAACAAAAAGCAGACCACTCATAAAATCATTAGATGAAGATATAAAAAGAACATCTAAAAGAAATGAAAACAGAAATAAATGACAGAAGAAAATACAAACTCTAGTAAAATCAGCATTATGTGCACGTGTGAGTGTGTGTGTTTACGTACAGTTGTGTCTGTGCATGTGACCATATGTAACACACATACGGTTGCATGCGTGTATGTGTGTTTGTTAGTACTGTATGTCTACACATATATGTGTATATTGTTACTGATCTATGAACCCTGAGCCCTGCTTTACCTTCCACTGAGACTATCTGCTTTTTGTGCAAGCATCGCTAATCTCACACCGCTTTTCCATTATTCCTTTATCTGTTGAATGAGGGGATGGAAGTAATTTAAATGGTAATACTGTAGCAGGATTGGAAAGGGGAAGCTCTGTGATCTGTGAAGGTTTTAGTTAATTTCAGATGAGGTGTCTTTGTTTACCTCAGTCTACCTCTTTAGCATCTTGGGTTTTAAGTAACTCACAGAGGATATATTCATGCAACTAAAATGGATTCTATTTGGTTTTCTATGCACAAATTTGGTATTGTTTTAAAAGAGATTAACCAGTCTGCCTCAGCCTAACTTTTCAGATACACCACACTCAAGATGAGACAACAAGATGACAGTTGATGATGAAAAGAGGGATATATTGTATATTGCCTGACCTAACATCCATGTAAATCAGTCCAACATCAAAAATAAACTCTTTAACACATGACCCCCATTTAATTTGTCCATTTCCAGACAGCTTTCACTATTTACTTTGCACTGCATCACGCAGTGGTATGTGTGCATCCAGCAGTCAAAGCTGACCTGCAACAGTAAACAAAGACTGCTGTAGCAGCATCCAATGTAGTATCAAAACTGTACAGTAGGAGAAAGAGAAGGGAACAAGAACAAAAGAAATAAAATGCACAAATTTATGTCCACTAATCCTCATGGTTGACTGACTAGCCACAACAACAGAATAGAATTTAAACTTATTAAGCAGATTGAGAACAGGATTTTTATCAACTTGAGGAACAAATAGTTAATTTGAGGAGACAAATTCAAATTCTCATGCAGCTGAAAAACTAACACAAAAAAGTAACCGATTTAACCAGTCTCCATTCTTAATATTTTTAAAAGTAATATAAGTAGTTTACTTAGACGTGTGCTGGTCATCTGCAGCTTTCATCAAACATTATCGTCATTATGGCTGTTTCTGCTTGTGCTATTCCTCCCTGCATTATTTCTAAATGATCTGCTGAACAAAGAGCTCCAAACATGTCCATATGTTGTTGTCGCCCGGTTTTTAGTGCTGCTAATGAGGGCCTGCTAATTCGGTGAGGAAGACGTTTCATTTCCTGTAAATTCTTCAAAGTAAAAGTCTCCCGTTGTTTAGTAGTTTAAAAGTTTTTAATATGAAGTGGGAAAAGCAGGTAATGTTGGGTTCTTACCAGATGTAACTTAGCATGACTCTGGTATGGATGCCCCTCGGCAGGTTTCTGGGAAACTGGCCATTAAAAACAGAGTGGGCGTATTGGCAGGGGGGTCTTAAAGAGACCGGAGCTAAAACTGCCTGTTAAAAGACAGAGGTTGAACTGAGCAGCTGCATAAAGAGCCAGTATATGATAAATAAGGAGGTTTTTTTTAACTGTGCATAATGCAAGCTACTCTAGTGGAGTCCCAAAATGATTATTTAGAGCTGAAAATAAGAATAATAGCTCCCCTTTAATTTACCTTTGTTGCATTTAGGTGGAGTTTTCATTTCTCTCACACTGTTAATGTGTTTCTTTTCACAGCTTGTCCTAAGAGTGTAGGTTGGGAGAAGAACCCCAAGGGGGCAATGGGACCCAGGATGGTCAACCTCAGTGAATGCATGGACCCTAAAAGGTAACACACACCAGACAAATGTGTTTAGGTGTAATGGTGTGGCTGGACTTTGTTGGCCAATAGCTGTGAAGATCTGCTGAAGACAGTTAAACACTGACTTCAAGTCTTTGCTAATACTTTGAGGATTTACTGAAATTAATATTGTGGACAATGCAGGTCTTCAATTGTGTAAATTGTGTGAATCCAGGCTTGCAGAGTCATCTGTGGACCTGAACCTGAAGCTAATGAGGTGGAGGCTGGTTCCTTCCCTGGACCTGGACAAGGTGGTCAGCACAAAGTGTCTTCTACTGGGAGCAGGGACTCTGGGCTGCAATGTCGCCAGGACTCTCATGGTAAGAGTGGAATGATAAATAGATACACAGGCAGAGTGAACGTGTTAAAGTATACCATTTTAAGGTTTGGACAACTTTATCAAATTAAGTTTATCTTGGCTAACTAGTACTATGTGGCAATGTTTCGTCTATCATGTGTTTACCATTAGTAACTTAGTCGACTATTGTAAGTGTTTGTGGCTGCTGTACTAGCAGGGCACATTGACTATCTTCATTGTAAGAACTCACTACATTTGCAACTTAGTCGACTATTGTAAGCAGTTACAGAGGATGGTTTTTTTTAAGGTTAGTATGTTTGACCTGGAGAATAATTTTTTTCTCTACAAAACTCTTCCAGTTTCTCCTATTGGTTAGGTAGCACAACAAAACCCAGAACATGACAATTCAATTTCCCCCAGACTGTAGAAGTGAACCAGCAAAGTGTCTTAAATAAGATCAAAATTGAATTCAAATAAGATGGAATTTATCTAGTTTCACCAACTTTAAACATGGATGTCTGACAGAAAACTAAAGGTAGAAATGAAAAGAGATCACCATCTGCATTAATATCACATCTGCAGAATAGGTTTGAACCATTTGTAAATATCTCAGTCAGAGTTTGGATCCTCACTATAAATATCGGACAAGACAAATAAGAAAAAGCCCCAACAGACAAAAAATTACAATAATGGGTTGCAGTACAACCTGTTGGTCTAATTGAATCCACTATCAAATACACAAGAGAGCAATCAGAAATGCATTGAACTATTAAATGTCTTGGCTGGAAACTCAGTTGATTATTATTGAACAACTTCCAACTGTTGACAGTGGAATCAACATGTTCAGTATGGTGACTCTGCATGAGAAGTCTAAAAGGATCAGTGTTATTGATAACTGCTATCTGTTCTATAAGTAACACCTTTTCAGAGCAGATGGGACCGAGGGCCTCCATCCTCCACTGATCTACAGTCACACTACTAATGTTATTTTAAAAATCTCGTTAGGCCCTGGCCATCATTGGGCCCTGCCACTTTGCCTCCCTCTAGCCTGACTTTCACTGTCTCTTCCAGGCAAATAATGTAACATGAAATGTGCTGTATACTGTAAATGTATATGCTCTGGTCTTTCACATCAGACTCTCAAACATTTAATACAGATGCAGAAGTTACAGTGAAATTTCATACCTCATACAAACCAGAAAAACAAGAATCAGTCTTATGGTTGTTATTTTTATGCTCTCCATTAACCTTGTAAATTGCAGCAAATTCTAATATATATAATCTTGTGATTTTTTTTTACATCTCGGGAAATAATAATACCTTGAAGCTCTTCCAGCTACTAATGGGCCTCAACATATACCGAGTGTCAGTGGTTGCCAGCTAGCTAGAAAACACCTGACATCTGCTCTCCAACAGGCTCATATTAGATAGGATTTTATTATTTTTTTAATTATTATTTGTTTTAAGGTTTTATATCAGAATAATTTTACAATGATCTGCCATTAATTTCAATAACATGTATATGTATGTATGTGTAATATATATGTATGTAATACGTATGAGTGTTTTATGTGATATAAGAAAAAGAAGAGAGCTTTGACTCAATGACGACAGTGGAGCGCTCCTGGCATAAATCGCGTAGTTATTAAATACATTTTGTGTACATGTCTTTGCTTCTTTTACTTGTCACTTTCTGTCGTGAGAGCACTTTCTCAGGCAGCCTGTCAATCACTGCAGAAATGAAAAATAATTGGTGATGTGGCTAGACTTTGTGTTAACAGAGACAGGATTTTATGAAAAAACAACAAAAAGCAACTTGAAGTTTTATTGCTTGCATACTGATGTATGCATCATTTTAATATCAAAGTGGAATTGCGCCATGTGCTCTTTTTGGATTACCCCTGGGTACATAACCTTCCACTCATTGAAACTGATTACAAAGTGCTGCTGAGGACAATGTTTATGCCAACAAATTGTAGTCAAGAATTCAAAATAATGTCAATAATAATGAATTTGGTCTCCTCTTCGCTCTGCAGGGATGGGGAGTTAGACACATCACATTTGTAGACAATGCGAAGATCTCGTACTCCAATCCCGTTCGACAGCCTCTCTATGAGTTTGAAGACTGTCTTGGAGGAGGGAAGTCCAAAGCCATGGCAGCCGTTGACCGACTCTCCAAAATCTTTCCTGGTGTGGTGAGTACTCCTGTTTGATTGGTTGTGTCTGAGATGTGATGGCCACATCTCACATTTCAAAAGATGCAAAAAATGAGCATATTAATGCTAGTGGTTTCACTTGTTTAATTAATGAGTGGGTTCTCTTACTGTTGACATTTCCATTTGCCTCATTGTCAAGTCTGCAATCTCTGAAGATGGTCACAGTATTACAAATTTGGAAATAGACAATAAAGCACATTTAGTCGTTGAACCTTCAGAGTTCTGCTCTATTCATTTTACTTAATAATTTTATCGTCCTCATTCCTCATAAGTTATTGCCCCTGTGTGGACATCAGTTAGAAGCAAATTAACCAAGGAGTGATTTTTCCTTCTCAGATTATGTCATTATACCCAGCATTTCACAAGAAAAAAAAAGAAAACAAATGAGGAAAGTAAAGAAAACATAATTTTGTGTAACAGAAATATCCTTGATTGTGACTTGTGAGATTTATTTTGGGACTCCATGAGTCTGGCTCATGGGAAATACACTGTATAGCCCAATTGACTCTGTATTTGTAGTTTTTCATTAACATACAGTGAGGATCGTTTAAATTTGGATAATGAATGATTGTAACCACGAAGTCTGCTTGGGTGGATATTTTACTGTTTAAAAATAAACTTGTCTTTACCGGACAAATTATGTGATGGAGGCACTGTCTCTTAATTAATTCAGACATATTTTTGATATTTTTGCTCTGCATTTTCTAACTACTAATTGCCTGACATACAATAAAGCTGCAATAAGCTAATATCAGCCAATATATTAGCCTGGCTGTATTATACAGCCTAAAAGAGGCTAACTGTGCTAAGCCAGGCTCATTTTACTATATTATAGTCTTTTTAAGATATCATCTTGAATGTGGTGTGCTCAGTTTAATTTTAATACACATTTCAACAGTCCTCTATCACGAAAGTAGAGCACAGTCTGTGTAATGGAGTGTTTTCACCCTCTGGGCTTTAAGGCAACTTGTGAGTTTTGATTTAAGTGACTAAAAGCAGCCATCGCAGAACTTTCCTGGCCCCAGCCCTCTTTTCTCCTCATCAGTTATATCTCACAGTCTGACTCACTCACTGTCTGACTCTATTTAAAGTTGTTGACCCTACAAATCTTGCAATCAGGACTCAGTAAAGAAACAATATATAATGGACAATTACAGTCATGGAAGACCTGGGATGTCCCTTTTTAAACACACACACACACACACACACACACACACACACACACACACACACACACACACACACACACACACACACACACACACACACACACACACATATTGTGAAGTGATATTTACAAGACCGATTATAGTGTTGGCACTGACTGCTTTTTACATTTTTTTTTTAAAGATTTTGTCAGGTTTTGTCAACAGTCAGGTCAGCCAGGTCGGCTGATGATATCAACAGTGGTATTGTTTGATTGTTATGAAAGCATGTTGACCTTTGCAGGACAGAAAAAAATGTCTTTTCAAGATGAGAATGATTTTTTGCCTTAGTGGCTGCAGAATGAGCATGTTTATTGTGGAAATTGGAATATGATTAGCCTCTCCGCCGCCTAAAATCACCCCTCGAATACTTAGCAACACTTACGTCAAAGTGAAATGTAAATTCAAGACTTGTTAGTTAACAGCTCCCACTCTTCAGATATGGAGAGCACAGGCACAGGATTCACGGATTCAGTTAAAGTGACTTTTCTTGTTAACATCTTACACCTGAATCCTGCCCTTTTCTGTCCTTCTCTTGACACTGAAATTACTATTGACATTTCCAGACTGCAATCTCTAAAGATGGTCACGGTAAAGGAAGTTTGGAAATGGACAATAAAATTGAAAATGAAAGCTCTGCTTTAACCAAAGTCTCAAAGTACATAAAGATGATACACATTTCATTGTATTTTACATACTGTGGCTGTAGAAACAAGTGGCAAGATAATTCTAAAGGTTTGCACAGACCCTTGCTACACCTACAAGAAAATTAATAACATTCACAGTTTCGGTGTTGAGATGTGTAAATGATAATATGAGCCATCTGGAGACAAGGAAATTAAAGATTTGCATAAGGTGTTTATTTTTTAATTAAAGAGGAATACCCACATGTTTCATCTCTATTTTAAAATATTTGTCCGCTCAAACATGACAATTTTTATGTCCACAAATATGAATTTATTAATTTGAAATGATATAATGAATTTGAATTTTCCACGTGTGCATTTCTTCTGGATGTTTTCATTTTTTAATTTACAAATGCAGAAATATGGCAAAATGAGCAGAAAACACAAAATAAGACCAAATGAAATATGAACTTTGCATTTGAGTTGTCAGCTTCATGTGTTTCTTACATTAGAGTTTCAGTATTTTCCAGTTCAAATTTGCTTTATTGGCATGAACAACAATTTTGTCAAAACATCAAGAATCTCTCTTTCTTCCTTTCTTTTCCTCCCTCTTGCAGAATGCGGAGGGTCACAATATGAGCATCCCCATGCCTGGCCACCCAGTGAATTTCTCTCAAGCCACTCTCTCCCAGGCTCAGAGGGATGTCGAACAGCTGGAGAAGCTTATCTCAGAACATGATGTGGTCTTCTTACTGATGGATACGAGGGAGAGCCGCTGGCTGCCTACAGTGATCGCTGCCAGCAAGAGGAAGGTATGAAGGAACAATGTGTACAATGAGCACAACAACTGAACTGTCATTGGCCAGACAAAGTTTCACTTATTATATTTTTTATATTAACAGTGAATTAAAGATATCATGTCATTTAAAGGGGTGTCTCATAGTGATGTATGCAAAGAGAAGTATCACTTGACTCTGTGGCTCTATGGAGCTTTTTTGCCTGTTTAAGGTCATGGTTTTGATTTTGCACATGTACAGGTACAGTGTTAAAACTCTACTCAGCTCTGTTTACAGCATCAACCTTTCACCAAATACTGTCTGATAAACTGATACACTCTTTGTCCAGCGCCAAATGGCAAACTAGTTAATGAGGACTGTTGAACATTTTACAACTTTGTTGAAGAGGAAAATGGAACTACAAGAGAGTCAAATGAAAAATACTGATGTAGTTTGGTTTTAGTTTCTTTCTTGTTTCTTTATTTATTTGTTTATCAGCTTGTGACAGAGTTCTTCTGCCCTGAATGAAAAATAGAGTCCTTCTTTGATTTGAACCACCTTAAGCTCAATTTGAGCACTTCAAGTCTTTTTCACCATGCATGGTGGTTATCAGTGGAGGCTCATGGAAACAATAGTTTCAAACACTGTTAAACAATAAGTTGGTGTTTTTTCTTCTTCTTCTCTGTATATATGACTGTAAAATTGCATTGTGATCACAGATATACAAAAACAGAGCATGAGTTCATTGAAGTAATTTGACCTTGGTAATAAATAAATCAAAGACTGCTCTTAAGCAGTAACATTGTTCCTGTTTTACTTCAAGTTTGAAAATGAAAATTGGAACTGTTCCAGGAAATTGAAATTGCTAGATAACATTTCTGGATAAAATGTTCTGTTTACCGCTTGAATTCTATTAGGTTCTGGGCAACGTTAGATTATTGAACACTGTGTCATGAACTTGTAAAGCCTCCAGTGATATCACGGATGCTACTCATATTTTGCTATACGCGGTTAAGTGTGTTTTGGGGCTGCTGATTAGGTTTTCTTCATGGTCTGCTTTGCTGAGAGGTTATTTGGCCATTTGTGCTGTGGGGCTGTTTCAGACATCCCTGTAATCACAATTTATTTTCATTGCTTCTATTGTAATTTATTTCAATTGCTTCTCCAAACATCGAGATGCTTTTAACATTTTAAAGAGCCTTTTAATACTTGAATTCATTGCTATGCCTTTATTGTTTTTGTAAGATGAAACGTTTAGTTAATTTGATTTGGTACTGTGTGGGTTTAGGAGAAATTGAAAATGTTCCTAATCAAGCTAATGCTTGATTAAGCTAATGCTTGATCAAGAGCATTTTCCTCACTGCACTGCAGAAATTCTTCTATACTGTCATTTGCTAGAGCAAACTTTTCTTTAACAGAGGCAAGTTTTATCATTTGTTTTTGTCTCTCACTCTTTAGCTGGTGGTGAATGCTGCTCTAGGGTTTGATACATTTGTGGTGATGCGCCATGGCCTGAAGAAACCCTCCGTCAGTCAGACTGTTTCTGCAGCAGCGGACTCCTCACCCTCCTGTTCCTCTGCTTCCTCTTCGTCCTCCACACCTGCCAGCGCTGAGACCTCCGTCCCAGGATCCTCTCTGTTCTCCAACATCCCAGGGCACAAGCTGGGGTGCTACTTCTGCAATGATGTTGTGGCACCAGGGGATGTAAGGAAAACACACAGATAACATGCATACAGGCACATAAGTGGACTCAACTCAGTCAGGTAAAGAACTCAGAAGTAATGTGTGTGTACCTGCTCGAGTAAACACAAAGCAGGAGGGATTCTTTGAGATGTTTTCCTCAACCAACAATAACTTTTAGAGCTGCAGTACCTGCACTTACAGTAGATTGTAACTCTATGTAAAGTGAAAGGGTTTGCTTGTGGTGAATAAGGAACCTGTGAAGAATTATCACACAGCTCTGTGGTTCCCCTCAGCTTTATAGAGCATTTATCTATTTTGGGTGATTGTTTTTGTTTACTAGCACACAATCTCAACTCTCATTTACCTTGTTGGCAGTTGCAGCTGCTGTTAGTGACGAACTGGTGAACAAAATGGAGCAGTTAATGAGACGCATATTTCTCTCAGGAATTGGTTGAGACCAAGACAGTGAAATATGTTGTGTGAATATTGGACTTAAAGCAAGAGTATGTAACATCTGCTGAGCAATAGCAACAGCAGCCTCTGGTTCCACAAGTGGTAATTACAGGATGCTGGTGTGTTTGATTCTGTTATAACAGAACGACAAAAAAAAGCTGTTACATACAACTAAACATTTTGAAATTTCTCCCCTGTGTTCCTGTTTTTTACTTTCAGATATCAACCTTATTTTACTTTTGCCTGATTGCTTCCAGCTGTTTTGAAGCTGTGTTTAGTTACTGCTGATGAAAACATTTCCGTAAGCATGTATGGATGGGTCTTCAGCAAATCAGTGACAGCTGACTCACCTGATGAGCCCCTCAGTGAAATTCAATCACTTGTTGTCTCACTAATATGTAACTATATTGTTATCAGCAGAACTAAGATACGAGCAGCCCTCGGACTGTATTTTCCACCGTTTCAGAAGATGATGTGGATCATAGTGAATCGCAATGCAAGTCAGTCAGTATAAGGCTAGCTGTAAGCAACTACATTTTGCACATATGTATGTTAGAAGCACAGCAAGAGATGTCACAGCAGTACATTTTGAAGTCTTTTACCCTTCAAATAATGTAAAATTGTGTGGTAAAATAGGTTGTTTAGGCTACTTGCTGTAGATGTGCTGTGTGCCGAAAATGCACTAAGAGTCTGCTGTCAGCAGCTCTTCATCTGACATCTCACTGTGGCTGCTTGTGCTTGTTCTTCCTCTCTGCAGTATTTATAACTGATCTGCTGAACAAATAGCGCCAAATATCTCCGGATCTTGTTGTTTCGACTTGTTAGAGTAGCGAAAGAAGCTCTGCTAACTTGGTTATAAACACATTTTCATTTCATTTCCATTGGAAAGCTTTTGATGAAGAGGCAGAAGCAGGGTGATCATACTTGCTCAATGCAAGTTGCATAGTGCAAGAACAGGCAATCGGGACATCGAGTGGGAATTAAAGGGGCACCATTCTCCTTGTTACAAGTCAGCATACCATCAAAATTATTTTGAAGCTTTTATTTAAATTTATTGAGTTGCCATAAATGCTGGATGTGTGAGGGGGCAGCTCCTTGCTAACATGTTTACTACAACGTTATATGATAATAATATGTCAATGTTGCGCTTTAAAGTAATTCTGCTCAACTGCGGATTGCACAGTTTAGGGTTGTAATTTGTCTTAAATGTCCTTATGAGCATTGTAATATGATGCAAAAGAGAGGAGGGGAGATGCCAGTCACAACCTTTCTAGCAATGAGAGACAATTTCATCACCACCCACATTTCTGCCTGTGTCCATTCTTTTGTTCCACTTATTAGGGCCCGAGCGGCGACTGCAAGTCGCCTGGCGAAAGCCCTATTGAAATTGTAATGTTTATTATTATTATTATTCTTCCGACATTTCGTGCCCCAATTTCGCCCCTTTCCCAAATGCGAAAATGCTTATACTTTTGCACGGACGTCCGGCCTCATCCGAAATTCGATATTTTTGGGTGGTCGCACATGGTCGACTATATGGCAGAATAGCGCCCCCTACAAAGTCCAAAAATGCCCATAGGGAATTTTGCTAACTTTGTCCTATGCTCACAAAATTCGGTACACATATGTATTATACCCACATATGCAAAAAAGCCTCTTGACCTCATGACCTCAACCCAACAGGAAGTCGGCCATTTTGGTTTTGATTTTTCACGCCTAAAATGAACTCCTCCCACAGCGTTCGCCCGATCAAGTTCAAATTAGGTACGCAACATCTCCAGACCTAGCTGAGCTTAAGTTGTGCTATGCGCATCCGTAGGTCAAAGGGCGTGTCTGCCAGGGCTCAACTAACTTTGGCGTGCTCGCCATGTACATACGAGTGGCTCTCACGCCCGTATACTTCATCCAATCAGCTTCAAACTTGCTGGACATGATGATGGCTCCGCCTTGAACGTCCCGATATATTAACTTCCCACGTAACTCATAGCGCCCCCCGGTGGTAACAGGAAGTGAACTTAAATTCATGAAAAATACATAGTTGACCCCATCAACTTCATTCCACTTCTAAAACATGCAGAACCAGTTGGTGAAGCTACATTATGAACACTGTGAAGCTACGAGTAATGGCGGCCCTGTGGGGGCGTGGCTACCATCAATTCCTCGCCATGAAAATACGTTTGGCTTTTTGATGGCTTTATTGAACACGTATCATCATGAAAATTGATACACAGGTCCAGGGTGGAGACCTCTTCCATCTGATAGGGGTGTCGCTCATGTCGCCCCCTAGTGGAAACAGGAAGTGCCGTTTTTTGCATCAACATTGTCCGATTTCCACGAAACTTCACATGTGTGATGAGGGACTGACCCTGAACACACCTGCATGCATCCCATTACTGCCCCCTGGTGGATGAACCATCAACCTCTCATAATTCCTTCATGCTTTGTCCAATTCACTCCAAACTTCACATGACTGATGAGTGGCCACCCTGAACACACCAGACCACACCAGACCATATGTGTAACTACCTGTGACTGCCCCCTACTGGATGAACGAAACATTGCATTTTTGGCCTCCTTCCAGGTTTTTTCTCACTTTCTGCTTCATGCCACAGCCCCGCCATGCCTCAGGCCCCGCGGTGGCATGGGTGAGCGAGGGCCCGCCATCGCCGCTTGCGGCTTTAATTCTCTTTGTTTCTCTTTTTTTGGCTCTTTTTCTTTTCCCTCATGACCTTTTGATGTGAGTAATTTATGAAAGCCTTTCATCAGCTATTGAAGGCCACAGCCAATTGTTTGAAACTGTGCTGCTCAGCTTCGGCTTCTGTGGCAAATGCTGTGTGGCTCCTGCCCCAATATTTAAATTGGAGAGCCGCAGCCCACTCTCACTAAATGCTAACTGTTAGATAGGAATCTGAGTTTAGTGAATGGATGAATATTTAATTCAATTCAAACTTTCAGTTCAAACTTTATTTCAGACTCAGTATCCACTTAAAAGACAGGACATCACATAGAATAAATTACATCCAAAAGCACAACAAAAGAGAGTACTGTGTAGTAAAAAAACGTATAATCTAATTGTCAACGTCATTAAGCCAGCAAATACATTTATACTTGTATTGACTCACAAACATTTGACTTGCACTGCACCATCTAGGTCTCATTGTAAGCTACTTGAAGTCTCTATGGGCTTGCTTTTTTGTAGTGTGACTATAGGCGTGCAGCATAGAGTGGTGTTCAAGATGCTTTGAACAGAGACATCTTAACTCCATCTCTACACAGACTAATCGTAAGAGAATGTTTATTTGTGCATACATCATTCTACATTGCCTAAAAATATCAACATCATTGGACAGTTTTTCTGTAATAAAACGTCCAAGATATTTGACCATATTACAGACACCAACATTATTATCTGCCAATTTAAGTATATATTCAGTACATAGATTACAAAGAACTTGGGACGAAATTCATTGTTAACCAAAAATGGGGCTGAAACACTAACTAACCCTAACCCTAACCCTAACCCTAACCCTAACCCATTTTCCTTGCATTTCCCGTAAGCCAGAATTCTAGCAGTGTATTTGGGCACCCCCTTTTTTGCGACTTTGCAACAACTTTCTATGATTAACACAATCAAAAGCTTGGCAAGCATCAATAAAACACATACGAACTGATGAGTTTTTACCTCTATAATGGTTTGCAATTTCCTTTAAGGCATAAGTCAGTGCCATATTTAGTTTTCAAACCAAACGGGTTATCTGTGGAGTTAATAAACTCATTTAATCTGTCAGCAAGATTCTTTCTAGGACTTTTGACAGTATACTGGCTTAAGCCTTAGGTTTTCTAGACTGCATACTTTGCCAGCTTTGTCATTATTGACTGGCACTAACAGAACAGACAATATTGAGTCTGGTAGCAAGCCACGAATCCTAAAACCAGTCAAACAAATAGCAATGAGAGGAGTGATCCTCAAACTGGCATATCTAAGATGTTCAGCAGTAATATGATCTAAACCGCTTGCTTTGTTATCAGACAACTTGTTTATAGCTTGGTACACCTCATGTGACATTATTACCATTGAATCATTACTGTCAACATTGTCTGCCGTAAGGTACTATAATGCTATCGCCATAATTCATTATTATTGTCTCTTCTGGAGGCTCCATCTATAGTGCATGGTAGACATGTTTAAATTTTGTTTAAAAAACTCACTTCTTTCCAAAAAGCAATTTCATTGTAACTTCTTAGTCATGGAAACAGCCTTTATGGCTCACTCATTTTTACAAATGAAGTGAATGGCATACTTATATCTTGCATTAGTGAGCTTCTTGTACTCAAACAGGCCCTTTTCTGGGTCTACCAGTCATAGCCCATGATTTGGAGGCTTCACATGCTTCAGCATGATGCTCAGCTACATACTTGTTCCAACCAGGCCTGATGTTATGTGTCTTACTTTTATGCTTGTAGTAGGGCTTACTGCCTTAATACAAAGCACTAAGAAATCTCTGCTAATCTTCACATCCTTGCAGTTAACATCACTACAGATAATTGCATTTCTAAGTAGATGACTATAACTGAAGGATTTGTTTGTTTGCATGATCATAATAGGCTAAGATATCTTTCTTTGTGAGGGTTGATCAGTTCATTTTTTCTGTGTTGACACTATTTCCATTTCTATGTAGCACAAGTAGATGTTCAACATTTTATTGATATAGCAAAGGGAATATGATCAGTCATTGCTGCCCCATACGGAATGCTCCTACACCCAATGAAGCATGTGAATCAAATGTACTAATACAATGGTCCAGCCATGACGTAGTATGCCAGGCCTAATCTAAGTATAACTATGTGAAGGCAGAAGCACTTTGCTTGACAAGATAAAATTATTATCTTGACAGAACTGAGCCATGTGATTGGCATATAATGAGTTCCTGACTGAAATATCTGCATTCATATCCCCATTGACAGAGACGGTAGAAAAAGTAGTATTATCTTGAATAAAGGAACTGATGAATTTAAGCCTATTTAGGTATTCATCCTCATTCTGATGACATTCATAGCATGTCACAGTTATCCAAAAGGTTGTCAACTATGAGTCAATCCTCATCCCCTGCACATTGGCCCAGACGCAGGCCATGACAGTTGTATAACAAAACCCAAAGCTTATTTAACAAGACTGGAGAATGCCCATAGCACCAGCAGGCACACTCATTCCCCCCACAGCAAGTGCAGTGTTTGACCTGATAACTTCAGCCGTGTGTGCTGCTCATAATAGCGCCGGACAAATGCCCCTTCTGGCCAGAGCTCCGGGTTGTACATTCTGCCAACCTCACTGCATCCAGCAGATGCTTCAAATGAGCCAAATCTACTGTGTGTATATCCTCACTAGTAAGCAATGTAATGATACAAATGGTTTTTATTTCCTCAGTGTATTGTCTATTTATTGGAGCAGGGTCAAACACAATATCATCTGTCATTACAGTGTTACAACACAGCAAAAAATGCTAAGAATGTAAAATGATGACTGTTTTCTCTATTTATTAAACTATGAAGCTTACACATGATATGTCTCCTTTACGAACATCATAATAAACAATTTTCTGCCATTCATAACGCATTTGATGGCGCATTTTGATGGTGTTTGCCCAGACTTCTGATCTCCCCTTCTCTACTTATTCTGGAGGAAAACCCTGGAGTGATGTCAGCCTCATATTGATGTCCCTGCTGTTCTTATGTTTCCAGTTGCTTACTTCATGCCATAGTTGTTTTTTGTTGTTGTAAACAGTCAACCAGGGATCGGACACTGGATCAGCAGTGCACCGTCAGCAGACCAGGTTTGGCCATGATTGCCGGAGCCCTGGCTGTTGAGATGATGGTGTCCATTCTGCAGCACACTGAAGGGTAAGCACTGCAGACTTATGATGACTTTGATTAAAGTTTGACATCTTAATCATTTCTCTTTCATTTTAACTGTCTGTTGACCTGACCCAAACAACCTCACTGCTATTTTTTTCTTTTTAGTTTTACACTTAGTGAAAATCAGACTTCAGTAGAAGATCTTTGCAATCACTTTTAAAGCTCTGCATGTTCAGGCTCACATATTTTGATCACCCGTAGGTGCCTGAAGTCCTGTGGGGTCAGGGATTTTTGGCAGCACCTTGCTAAAAATAAAAGAGATTAAAAATAAAGGAGATTGTGCCTTTGAGGTAAAACTTTCAGGGCTTTACTCGCTTACTATTGCTTTTTGATGAAGCAGCACTTCAGCAAAATCTTACTGCACTGCAGGTAGTATATTTCCTTACTTTGGTTGACATCACTCTTTGAAATAAGCTGAAAACCCTGTTTTTTTTATAGTCAAGTCTCTTATTTTTATGCTTCAAAAGCTTTAACACAGCGATCCAATCAGCTCCCCAATATGTACCAGCTCTGCGTATCGACTCTTATAAGACTTACTAATGGGGACATTTTCATGCTTATTAATACATTATTGTATACATTATATCTTTGTGGCACTGTAATAGTGTGTGCCAGTTTCAGTGAAAGCCATACTGAAGTGGTTGCTTGCTGATAAGACGGCCATTTTCTCTTGGAGTGTTTTGAGATGTTATAAGCCGTCACAGAGCTGCTCTGCCCGTCCTGGATAAAAAGCTTAGAGAGCACAGAAAGGAAGAAGAGTTTCTGTGTGCGCTCTCCACCGCTTTTGTAGTGTAACTCCTTACTTTACACTAAAATCTCCATCTCTTGCATCTGCCTCCTTTGTCCTTGTTTATCACTCTACAGATGTATTTATTCCTTTCTCTGGAACCTGCCTTTCCATCCCATTTCAAGGCCCATACTCCCAACTTGTATATGGATTTTTACCTTGGAACAAGCATAGGTTTTAGAAAAGTGCCACACAGGGATTAATGTTGCAGCAGTTTGACAGACATTTCTTACTTTGCAAATCCACTCTGAGCACAGTGTGAGACTTGATATCTTCGTTATTGTTGGGTAATTCTGTGGAGCGTCAAATATTTAAAATCTGGCTAGAATTACTAGTAAGCAGGATCTTACATCTGATGTTATATGCAAGTTTAAGCAAGAGTTCTCAATAAAGTTGACTAAATTCTATTTAGTTCAGTGGCATATTATGTATTGATAAGCTCGTACCTGATATCAAATGTGTACTGTTGTAGGGCGCTCAGGTAATTTACTGCCCCTTTTCTCTCTTTCTCTCAAATTTAAATTCAAATTCAAAAAGGCTTCATTTTAATGACAGAAAAAATATTATGTATCATCCTCTGTGTCTTTCTCTCTCTTTTTTGTCTCATCACCCAGAGGCTATGCAGTGGCCAGCAGCAGTGATGACAGAATGAATGAACCACCCACCTCCCTGGGTCTCGTGCCACATCAGGTCAGACATCATGCAGGCACATATTTCATACTGAGAACATTCTGTTCATCCATTTACCCCCATATGCCACATTCAATCCAATTGACTGTGTCCCTATTTTAGACTTGCCCCCATATCCATGTGTGATTATAAGACTTAAAGTCTGAAATGGCCTCTTTTCTCACTGTTCTTGTGTATTTAAGTGGATCGTTTAAATCTGTACATTCTGGTACTTGCGGGGTTGCTATAGAAATAAAGGTTCTCTTAGGATAGAGCACTCTGTTCTATAATGAGAGGGCTGCTGTTGTTTACTGACACAATACTGCAAAGAAGGTTCCTGTGTGAATGTGTGCATGTGTGTTTGTGCTTGTTGGAAGCTAGATTTGGGAGCAAATTTTTTGAAAGCACTCTAGCTCACTCACTCTAACTGTGAGACAAAATTGATGTCCCTACTTCCGTGTCACTGTGCTTGCACCCAGTGTGAGCAAAAATAGTTTTTTTTTTTAAATGAGAAGTTTAAGGATAAGGCTGATGCTCAAAAATAGTCAAAAGGATACTTAACAAAGGCAATATGTGTGTTTTATTTATTTTACTCTCAGGCTTTGACCAACAAATGGACAGAAAAACGTGTTGACCAGCAACTATAAACAAATGCACAATTTAGCTAATAGCTAGATTTTAACACCATGTTACCTACTACATACTGTGGATCAATTTGTGCAAAAAGCAATGTCATCATTTCAATTGTTAATAATTGCATGGCCTATAAGAAAACAAGTAAATGCTGTTTTTCAAGGATAACCACAGGGTCAGCATCTCTGATGGATACAGAGAGTGTTTCAGAAGGATGGTTGATAAATCGCTGCTGCTTGTTGCTTTTTTTTAAATCACTGGAACAGACATGAGCCTGCCTTCGGAGATTGCAAAAGCATCAATGACATACAGTATGTAGAGTAACAAGTGGTGACAAGCTAAATGTTGCAAACACATGACATATTTAACCAGATCTTACTGAAGGAGGTCAAAATGTAGATAATATGTGACTCTGGTCTAGGTCACCTGTCTTGTTTCAGCATTTTGAACGAGCTTTGATTGGCAAGCCAATAACAACGATCAAGAGACAATAGCACCTCTCATTGTCTTATCATGTCTCAACATTTGGCACATAAAAAAAGGGTGATATTTAAGCTGTGTCTTGCAAGTGAAAACTCCAGCTGTTATACTGTTATTATGTAAACTAAATAAACAGAAAAAGAAGGAGGGAGCTACATAATGTAGTGAAATGCAATACAGCAGCCATGCAATAAATACAGGACTGCATTATATAAATGTTTGATTGTAATATTTTGTCCATCTCATTTGAACATTGGGAGCAGCAAAATATTAGAACCATGTTTCACTAAAACACCACTGCAACTGTAAAAAATACCATAGTTGAATCAACACATCTGTGATTGTGTTGACAATAATTTATGATGACAAGATTCATAGAGGTGAATTCACATCTGTACTTTTTATTTACATGACAGTGTAGTGGAGGTTCTATTTTGGCCGCTATGTGATCACTCAGTGTGTTTAAAACAAAAGATGGGAGTCAAACCTCAGACACAGGACTCTACATACCCTTAAACCACCATAGTTAAGATACAGATATTTGCAATGTATGACCTAGAATAAAATACCAACAATTTGTGAGAGGAAGAAAGTTTGTGATATGTAGCTTCGTCTGCAGGTTCTGTAAGCATGTCTATTATTTACTGAAATGAAACCTGTTCTGTCTTGTTTATGAAACAACAAGTTATCTCGAGGCACTTTCCACATTGAGCAAGTCTACTCTTTAATTAAAGTACTTGTACTCTTTAATATAGTCCTAATCTATAAAATTGATTTGTTAAAGAATCTGTCAAAACTTAGGTGTGATTATTAGTATTACACCAGAGATGTGACTCTTACTTAATACTGATGACCCTTTAAAGGTGATACATCATGCTTTTTGTTATAGTGTTATGGTGTTAAACATGGTCTGAAGTCTAAAAGGTGACGTAAGTGTAAAAAGTCCAAATAAGTAAAAAGACATAAAATCATTTCAATAAAAAAATCCACTAAGATTGTCCTAGTTCACCAATACCAAAAGACCCTTATTTAAAGGAATATGTTTCTAAAAATGCTTTGATGAATTCAAAACCTTTTAATAGTACATACTATAGTTGAAACAAATATGATGTAGTCTGCACTGGATTACTATTAAATAGAGGAGTAGATGCTTCACAGCTATCCAAACTGTGTCCTTCTGTTTACTGAGTGTTGTCACATACTTAAGTATCACACCATTTCCATTTGCATCATTATCACCCTGAGAATCTCAGTATCTGCCATTTGATTGACACCTCTACTGCTAATGGTGTTTCAACCAAATAATCCAGAGAAAAATGACATGCAAATGAGCAGAGAAGGAAGGGAGGGCATGACAAGGAAATGGGATAATGGTGATCAGAAAGAATAATTTAGGGTAAATAACATGCATGAGGGTGTGAATGTTTGCATGTTTGTATGTCCATTGTTTATATCATGGCTGGAATACCAGTTCTTCCATTAATCTATGCTATGACTATATTCTGCACTTGGGTAGCGTGTCTTTTTTGTGATGCCACAGTGACAGCTTGTGGTGATGTACAGAAACTACATGATGTATTTCTGATTCATTTACAAGTGGTTGAAATAAGTACAAATATACTGTAGGACATTTTTGAGCACAGTATAACCACTTTTCTTGCATAAATGCTTCATTTTTGCCACGTTACACTTTTACCTCTGGAATTGTAAGCATTGTCTTGAGGAAAAATGTCAAGCTTTGTCCCAGAACTCATCAAGCAGCATATTTCTCTGACCATATATAAAATCCAAAGAAATACTGTTTTGGGCTAAATTTGTCTCAATTACCATTTAAAGAATTGTAGATATAGCATTAAACTTCACCCTAATGCACATGCAATGTTGTAAGTCAGATACAGACAGTATGTTTGATATACACAGATCACTAATGCAGCAATGTAAATCAATCTGTAAATAAAGGCGTCAGTGACATGCTTTTAACTCACAACTCTACATCTGGACTTGGCCTTCTTAAATACGTAAGGTAAGATTTATTTAAAGCCCTCGCAAAGTCAGAAAGTGCTTCACATTAAAAACATCAAAGAGGCATTGATGCTAACACCAAGATTCATATTCATATAAAATATAAAATAAAATAGAAATAAACAAGAATACATTTTACAACACAGCAAACATCCGTTTAGAAATCGAGGGAATATAAGTCAATTTTGAGAAGTGAAGTAGTCATAACAACAGGTTCATGAAACTGTTATTATTATACAATATAAAAATGAATACAAGGTCTTTGGTTATTTAGTTGCAGAAAGCATACAAGCATAGTCGCTGGAAAACATATGTTCACTTACAATATATACATATATATACGTTTTACACTCAATGTATGTGCTGTATAACAGCTGTGTAGATTTATGTCAAGCTAGTAATCTTTTCAGGCCCACCGTACTTGCCCACGCTTCCCTGTTGGTCTGACTTATCCACTCACCCCTTTTTTAAAATGATCTGCTAGTTTCCATCTTAAATTCATGTTATACTGTATCTGCACTGCCTGTTACCGCAGCTCATATTTCAATTTGTCCGTCCCTTCTCATGCCTCTCTCTGTATTTCTTTCAGTGTGCAGCTTTTATACAAATGATCAGTACACAGATGCGAAGATATAAAGGACACTGAAGGAAAGAATAAAGGGGGAAAAGGGGAATTGAAATGCTTTACAAGTTGAAGCACTGTACCACATTACATTTGATTGTAAGTGGCACATTTTGAGATCACAGTCTGATAGCTATAGGACACCAAATAGCCCCAGGTAGTGCAAATTTGGCCCCATGAACAAGAATAGAAATGGGGGTGAGTGAAGATGTTGCGGAGCCAAGAACTGAAAGCTTTTAACTTCCACCCTATGTTCACTTGTTGTGAATTACACAATAATTGGTCACAAATGTTATATATTTGTCTGTTTCAAAACCAGATAATTATAGTCAGGAAGTCATTTCGTGCTATGGTCTGTGTGCGTCACCAAAAGACATAATGGGACAAAGCTTTTATTTAAAACAAACACAAAAAAAACAACAGGAGGATGTGGGTTTAACTGAGGAGGAGGGAAGTGATGAAAAGAATATATTGGAGACGATTGGTGTTTCAACATGTCGCTAAAAATTTGTCAGTGTGTATGTGTGGGTGTGTGGGTGGGTGGGTGGGGGCCACAATTATGCCGAAGTAATTAGGCATTATTACTTATTACATAAATAGGAGTGAAGGCTCTCAACAGTAAGAGATGCACTGAAAGTGTTTCTTTAAAAACTATCTGACACCAGAGGGAGCTCTTAGCACAGTTTTTAAACATGAAAAACACAGGAAGTCAAACTGCTTCCAAATTTTTCAAGTGCCAGATTTAATGTTTACTACTTTACTACTGTTATATTTAGTTTTCCATATAAGGAATAAAGGTATAAACACACTTTTTTCCCCTCTCAATTCAGAGACTTTTGGTCCAAATGCTCCCATTTATCCTGCAATAAAACAACAAAAAAACCCAGCTGATTTTGATCTTGTTTACCTTGTGATTTCATCTGTGTGTTTTTCTATGGTTAATAAATAATATACATGTGGTTTTGTACAAGAGTGTTAATGTTTTATTCTGCTCCTCTGTGTCATGCCAGTCAGATTTTGTGACATGTTGTCTTTTCCACAGATCCGAGGCTTCCTCTCAAGGTTTGACAACGTCCTGCCTGCCAGTCTGGCCTTTGACAAATGCACAGCCTGCTCACCAATTGTAAGTAACACAAAATTGTAACTTAGTAGTTCAAATGATGTGTTGTCAAATCCAGTTAAGTCACAAGGCGGTTTTTTGACTGTAAACTCGGATTTGCGAGAAAGATTGAAAATTAGATGCAGAGAAGAAGGTTTGGATTCGCTTGTCAGATCAGGATCAGTTACTATGTGACACAGTTGTTTTGAAACACAAAATGCAGCCTTAGCAGAAAAAGGGGGGATTCCCATCTCTCCAATTTCCACATTGTTAAGTCAGTCGAGCTCTGTTGAAATGTTGTTCCTTGAGGAATACTGAAGACGCACACACACACGCAGAGAAATGCTGGTAAAACCCATATGGTAGCAATCAGGGAGCAGTTGCTCATTGATGTCAGTGACTGTCGTATGAGTAGAATTAGCTCCCACCACTGCTCCTTGTGTGTGTGTGTGTGTGTAGATGTGTTGTTGAAGGGTACACATATCCCAAATCAGCCAAGTGGAGTGGGAGAAATTGCCTTTGTGTCTTTTTTTTTTTACTGTGTTGTCATTGGTCCACAGCCAACTGGCCAGTTAGCAGCATCCAGTGATATGATTGGTTCCTGTACATTAGTGTAAGACCAGGGGGAGGAAGAGAAAACCATAACTTAAAGAGGGAGAAAGTTGTTTTTTTTTAAATAGGGAGAGGGAAAGAAAGAGAAGGAAGGGTGGGTAAAGAGAGGAAGTGCAGGGCTCAAGAAAGGGTGTTGTGATGAGTGGAGGGCTGGTTCACTCGCTCTCTCTTTTTCTCCTGATCTCAATGCAGTCTTTGTGTCTATAAAGAGGTCATAAAGCCCCAGATCTATCACTTTCATGTGAAGACAGACAGACAGAGAGAGGGAGAAACCAAGAGGCAGAGGGGGGAGGGAGCTGGCCGGCTTGTAAGCTAAAAGTTTAGAGTTTTTCTCCACCTACGCTGCTTTCGAAAAAAAATTCTGAAAAAAAAGTATGAAGTTCCACCCCATCTTAAAGTGTCATGTTTCAGCCTGTGTGACTGATGAGATTATTTGGTCTGCACACAGGGGGTTCATATGGTTTGATAGGGATTTGGTGAAGCCTGTGTAGTCAAGAACAATGAACAACATGAGTTGGGAAAGACGATCCCTTCACTGCAGAAGGGATAAAGGTTATGTAGTAAAATTGGTGAATATGTTTTGATTCAGTTAATCCCACCCACACATTTTCCCTCTCTGTTTTGCATTTGATTATCTGTCTTTTCTTTTTCCCGCCTCCTCAGATTTCATCTCTCCCTCTAGCCACCATCTATCCGCTCTTTTGCTCTTCCGTCTTACCTTTTCTCCCTTCCTGTTCTCCCTCCCCCATATCTTCCCTTTTGTGTGTCCCTCTGTCCATCTATCAGTCCGTTCACTGTAGTGTGTGTGTGTGTGTGTGTGTGTGTGTGTGTGTGTGTGTGTGTGTGTGTGTGTGTGTGTGTGTGTGTGTGTGTGTGTGTGTGTGTGTGTGTGTGTGTGTGTGTGTGTGTGTGTGTGTGTGTGAGTGCATGTCTGTCTGTGTGCCGCAGTCAGCTGTGTGCTGCCAGGTCACTATGGAAACAAAACAATTCAGCCCCTGTCTGGGCTGGAGCAGTTCCTGTAGAGTTGGGGCTTTTTCACGCTCTGTGTGTGTGTGCGTGTGTCAGTGTGTGTATTTCCTAACTCTTTCTGGGGCTGCGAGCCAATAAAACTACACGCCAGAGAGTAAATCACAGCTGACGTGGCTTTGTCTAAAATGGTGCCAGGCACCTCTTACTACAACTACTTGTACTAACACTACCAAATATGCTAGCACTATTAATAGCAAGAACATTTTTTTTAATTTGTAATGTAATGTTTTTTTTAAAGACACTAAACTGTCCACTAACACAGCTCACAGTTTTTTCCTCCCTGTTAAACTTTTTAAGGGGATACAACATGCTTTTTTGTAATTTTCTGTCATTTAGATGGTGTTATAATAGTTAGTTAAAAAAAACAAAGATAATGCTGCCTAAAAGTTGTTATCTGTTACCTCTACTTTGCTATCAAACATGTCCACAAATGGCCAACTGTTCCGTGGCTTTTGTTGCTAAGGTTGATCCGTGGTTTATTGGTGCTGTCCACTCATATTTTGGATCAGATTTGGGCCTAAACATGTACAGATGTATTTGAGAAATTTCAATTTTGAGTAAAAAATGATCATTAGGATTCACAGGATATTGTGATGACATGTTGTGCATTTTCTAACATTTTACAGACCAAACAATAATCAATTAATCACAAAATAATAGGCAGAGTATTCTATTATTACTCTTTAGAATGATAGTTACACAAAATGAGCAATTTAAATGCTCAACCCTGTTCTGCTCCAAATGGTGACAGGTATTTTTCACTTTTTTTCTGACATTTTATTGACTAAATGATTATTGCTTTTTCATTTTTTTCTTATCACTTGTTATCAGTAAGGAATGTTTCATATCTTTTCATAAATAATTTTCTTTCAGGAATCACTCAATAATTAAAAAAGCACAGATTGCCCTGTACTATAAGTAATTTTACATGTACTGTATACTAGTAGTTATTTTCACACAACATTAGGTTCAATTACTGCAAATGTCATATCTCATTTTAGAATAATACTCTAGATTTTAATACTTATATGCTGTTGTCTGTTGTTCTTTTTACTTATACCGTAGACAAGTATACAACAACAAACAAACACAAACTTTGTGAGCTTTGCTTCTTGTGTGGTGTGCCATTTCTCTGAAATATTAGCAGGCTTGAGTGGTTATTAAATGAGTCAGTATGGAGTTTGTGTGTTTTCAAGCCAAAGTGTCTAATCTGACGTGGAGACTATATATGTTGAAAAGGAAGCCACTGACTCACTAGGAACTGTTTACTCATAGTTCTTAGTGTGCAGTAAGTGTCAGATCATAGCACGATCACTGAAGTGGAACCTCAAAACATTTTATTCATTAGTTCTGCATCAGTCAAAAATGAAACCATTCACCTCTTGTTTTCTGAAATCTCCCCTTACATCATTACTATTACAAATAATACTGCTTTTGCAAACTTCATGTGGCTCCATGAGGAAGGAAGCTATTGGACAAGTGCATATGTACATGTGTGCATCACATATTTGTGTATACACTGTACATACAGTGTGTGTAGTGAACCATCTAATCCAGATGTTGAAGACTCGTAATTAGTAGCTTAGCTTAATGATTTCTGTCAACAGCTTGTTATCCAGACTAAAACCAGTCTTGAAACTAGTTTAGTAATCATGCTTTTGACCTTATTGCAAAAGCATGATTTACATACATTTTTTGAAGCTTTTTCTTCCAAATAGTGCCACACAAGTGTGTGTTGTGTGGGTAACTCAGCATAACTATTAACTTCATCACATCATCATCACACTTATTGAGTTGCTCGCTGTGTCACAAGCAGCTATATTACAACAAAGTGAGTTTTAGCCGTTGGCATCTCATGTAACAGATCCCATCGATGGAAGTAGAGAATCAAAAGAAATAAAAGAGATGTAAGGAAAGAAAAGAGAAGTTGAAAAGATGAACGAGGGACACGTCAGTGTGTATTGTGTGCGGTGTGTCTGGCTCCAAGATTAGACGCCAGGTCAGTCTGCGAACACACACACACACACACACACACACACACACACAAGTAGTAATGGACACAAAGTGTGTTGATGTCTGAGGCAGAGGTAACCCTACACCTGCAGAGGAGGGTCTGTGGGCATCCATGAAAGGTTCAGCCAAGCTTAGGAAGGTAGTCAATAGGACAGAGGGTGTGTGTGTGTGTGTTGTGGAAAGGTGTGGGTATTTGAAGTCAGTACTGGTAGGAGATCAAGGAAAACATCTCGGTGTGTTTGCAGAGGTGCTGAGTTATTACAGAGGTTGTGCTCAAGCACCAGAGTGGCAAAGGTGCATATTTTGTTTTACTCTGTAAAAGATTATCATTGTTATTATTCACTTTTAGAGAACGTTGTCCTTGTGCCACCTCATAAAGTGTCTTCTAAAATTGTAATTCATTAACATGGTTCACCCCTCAACTCCAAGTGTACAGGTCAGATTAAAAAGTGGCTTTAACCAGGCATGTTATGTTTGGTGAGGAAAAACACTTTGAGAAATGTCTAAAGTGCAGTAAAAGGTGTAGAGGTACAATTGTGTTTTTTCACACTTGTGACTTCAGTCAGAAATTTTGCTCTTTTCTGTTAAATCTTCTGGAATTGTTTTTTGTTCTCCTTGTTTGTTGTCCAGGTCCTGGACCACTATGAGAGGGAAGGTTTCCAGTTCCTGTCCAAGGTTTTTAATTCTTCCCACTCCTTCCTGGAAGACCTGACAGGGCTGACGTTGTTGCACCAGGAGACGCAGGCCGCAGAGGTAAATCTGACACTCAAACACACCTAAAATAATAATAACCACACTATTTACTTGAGTGTGTGTGTTTATTTTTCTCTCAAGCCAGTTTGTTGAGAGATTTATGATAATCTCTTTTGCAAATTAAAATATTTGATGGCAAGTTTTTTGGTGTCTTCGAGCAACTCGCCCATAATAGCATAACTAGGGCCTCTTCCCGGAACCATCCCTAGGAGGGCAGCATGCAGATGCCCAATAAAATAACATGGTGTTTCTGTTATGTGGACCAACCACCTGTATAGTTATGAGAAGAGGTCTGGTGCTTTGCAAATTGGGTGGCCAGAAGGTTATTGGCAGTAACAGCAACTCAAGAACCTGCTGGAGGACACCAATGGTGAAGGAAGGGTCAAGCTGAGAAAGAAAGGCCTTGGTTAGTCCTGCTTACTCCTGACTTAATAGACAGGAGGCCCAAAATACAATTCAGTATATATTCAACTCAGGTGTTGGAGCAAGGGTAAGTCATGGATAATGACTTTTTAAGGGCATACCTTGACCGTCAGAGCATCCAGGCTGCTTTCGAGAAGTTAGGAGAACTGTTAACCTTGAATGGGGACATTTTCTGATAGTGAAAGAAACATTTTGAGCAACTTCTAAACCTGAATAAAATAAACTTAGTGAAAGAGACACAAAAAGTACCCTTTAAAGAAGCACTGCAGTGGCAAGAAGTTGATAAAACTCGCTTTGAGGTACTGAAGGTTCTGGATGTATTTAGATATTATTGGTCTTGGTTCCAATCTGCAAAAAAAAAAAAAAAAGATGGACCAGAGGGTGTTCACCAGTAGTGGCACTGCTGTCGTAACAGGATGCTTTTGTGCCAGAGGAGAGGATGTGGCTGATTTTTTAAGATTCAAAATGAACAATGCAGGTGCCGTCCTGGCTGTTCAATGGATCGGCTCTTCACTCTTACAATGTTACTAGAGGGGTCATCAGAGTTTTCTCATCTAGTCTACATTTATTGTAAGGAAGTGTTGTGGAAGACTTCAGATGGTTTTGCTCTGCAAATGTGCTGTATGAGGTACTGTGGAAATATGGAATCCCTGGGGCCATAACTGTGAGGCATCTGGTCATTGTAAAACCATAGTGAGCTCTTTTCCTATACTCAGCATTAATTCAAGCACATTCTCAGTTGGTATTGGACTTCAGCGAGGTTGAGAGGGAGCTGAGTCTGAATGCGAAGCCTTCAATTTACCTGTCAGTTCATGTGTCAATCCTCATCTATGACCATGACTTCCGGATAATTACTAAAGGAATACGTAAAAGTTGAAATGAAATGTCCTGACACTGTGTTTGGGCATACTATTCATGGAGATCCAGGTTGGATCTTGGATTAGAATCACTGTACCTCCACATTGAAAGGAACCACTTAAGGGGATTCGGGCACCTCATTCAGATGCCTCTTTGATACTAGCCACATCACTTTAAAGGGATTCAATATTCCACCATGCTTGGTAATGCCTCATGAAAAGTTCACCATTGGACACCTGAGGCGAAGGAGCTCTTAGAACCCATCACCTGGACACAAAAAAGAGGCAGTAAATGGATGGCGAGAAAAGAGCTGGTCCCTTATGAGCTGAGAAAATGTATGACTCAGGAAAATCCATACAAAAGTCTTCATGCAATTTTAAGGCAGCTTTGTCCTCTTTTAGAAACAAATTGAATTTGAAGGATTTTCTAAAAATTTCAAAGCAGTTTTAATTGAGAATTTAACAGAGATATTTTTTTCTTCTGTAACATTCTTCTAATTGTCCTGCTGCTATGGCAACACACAGTTGATGTTCATGGAACAACGAGTGGAATAGAGTTCCAACAAACATTCAGAATACTTGGTGGTGGAATATGGGTGGTTTTCCTGAAGACTCCCCTCTGACATGAGACAGAGGGAGTGGAGGGAGAGACAGAAAATGAGTGTGTGGCTGGTGGGGGTTGGGTCTGGTCCTGCCGAGCTGTGGGAAAATCCCACGTACTTTCTCCCCAACTCCTACCCATAACACACAGATGGAGGAGGGGAGAGGAGAAAGGCAGGGAAGGGAAGACAGAACAGAGGAAAACAAGGAGTGTAGATAAGAGAAAAGGTAGAGGGAGAAAAGAAAGAGGAGAAAAAAGACAAAAAGATGACTAGAAAGAAAGTTGTAAGCAGGAAAAAAAAAGTAAAAGCCAGTGAAGAAGAAAATAATTTCATCTTTTTCCCTCCTCCATCGCTCAGGCTCTCTTTCTCCCTCTCTTGGGCCTCCTTTTTTTAACTCTCACTCTCTCAGTCTCAGTCCCTCATCTCCCTCTCCTGCTATCAATCTTTACCTTAGTCCCTATCGTTCCTTCCATCTCTTGTGCTTGTTCCTTCCCTCTCCTCCTTCTCATCCCGCTCCTCCCCCCCTCTTCAATCAGAAGATGGAGAGATTGTTTTGATTGTTCAGCCCACCAGCGCCAGAAGTCTTAGCGCCTGTTTCCTGTACACAGATTAGCTATTCTGAAAACTACTGCACTTGGAGGACGTCCCTTCGAGTTTTTTGTTTTTTTTATTTCCTCCAATTCCAGGAAGGGACAGAAATTCTTCTCTCGTTCGTGAAAGCATATCATTACTTATTTCATGCGGGAACCCACTAGAAATAGTCCTGTGGCTCATTTCGGGTCCTGACCCATATTTTAAGCAGCACTGGCCTGAAATAGTGATCATTTTGAATGTAAAAAAATTGGTGTTTTAAAGGATCCTCATTAGATCCATTTTTTATGAGTCATCATTGGATGATTATCACTTCCAGTGGCTTATTTAATTACTACTACTTAAAAGGTTTCATGTAAAGAAAGTATTCAGACCCTTCTGTCATCAGTAACAATATTTGCCTTTTTTTTAATGTTAGACAACTACAAGTCTCTAATTTCTAAACAGTGTCAGCCTAGTGACTGATTAGAAATACAATGACATTGGTCATATATAAGAAAATGTTTGGGAATGGATTACACTGGGCTTAAATGACTAATAACCTGTTATTTTTTACAATGTTCTCTTCTTGCCCCGGTACTGGCTTCATTACAGGCCTTGTGTATTTTTGCGTGTGTATGTGCGTGTAAGTAACTTCTAAACTATAATCTACGTCACCAGATAGGAGTAATATGTACTTATGGCCTATTTTGGGCGAGTTGGTAACTGGAGAACTACTTTTTATGCGGTCACCACAGGGTTTTGGGGGAGTTCAAGTTCGGTTACAGTTTAGACAGACTGAAAGTTCTCTGTGTGTGTGTGTGTGTGTGTGTGTGTGTGTGTGTGTGTGTGTGTGTGTGTGTGTGTGTGTGTGTGTGTGTGTGTGTGTGTGTGTGTGTGTGTGTGTGTGTGTGTGTGTGTGTGTGTGTGTGTGTGTGTGTGTGTGTGTGTGTGAATATGAGTGTGAGTGTGCACAAATCAGTGTGAATGGCTTCTTTGTAAGATCAGCCCTCTTGAGATTATAGTAGGAGCATGGCAGGGTGGAAAACGTACTATGAATCTGGCATCTGGCAAATTAGTTACATGTATTTGAAAACATGTTGAACATTTTTTTAGCATGCAGCATGTTGTATCTTTGCCCGGTTGAGACCATTCAAGTTTGTAATTTAAAAAAATCAAACACATCAAAACATTTCCAAATATTTTGACCCAATCAGTACTTTTTTTCCTTTTTCCATTTTAGTATGGCTTTTTTCTCTATGCTGTAGTTCTTGTAACCATTACCTACAATATTGGAATGGGGGAGAATGTTAAACCATAGCAAACAAAGTGCTTGTCAAATCATCTAACAGTGTCCTTTTAGCCCACAAATTGTAAAACAGAAAATTTGACAGTGAAGATGTGAATGTAGGCAGGGTTTGAATGTTTTTCTGAAGGTCTCTTTTCATCATTGTAAATTCACTCATTTTCACTTTGTAAAATGGAGTGCAACCATGAATACCTTTGAGTAGAGGCTGTACGAATATGTGTGTGCTGTTATCCCCATTTGTTCTATTAATCGTTTGAGACTACAGAGCGATTCATCAAATTAGAGACAGATTTGTGATGCAGTGTGATACGACTAAGAGGAGGCTCTGACAGCAGGTTTTTCAACCTACCTCAGGGTCATTCAGACTTGGTATAAACAGTTTTGCCATTAGACATTTTTTGCATGGATGAAGTGTAAGACATAGTTTATTTGAAGAACACTGAGGCCTGTAGACTGCCTTGTCTGATGCATGTTTTCATCACCCACTTCATGTAGTTAACCAACAATAAACAAAAATACCATCCTTCATAGAAATACAGAACCTTTAACCTAAAGTGGAGTAGTGTCCAACATGTGTCCCACCAACCTAGGTTTAGAGGAAGGTGAGCCAGTGCAGACTAGGTATGTTGACCCATTCACGTCAACCCTTAATGTGGATTTAACATATGTCAACTGTGTTGTTTAGAAAGGGGTATATGACCTGAGCTAAGTCTCAGTGTTTCAGCAAATATTGAACCAGGTAACTGTGTCACAGTGCAGATACGTGTTAGCATGTCAGAACAGGGTCATTTGTTGCTGGCTGATTGGCCTTCCTGAATGTAGCCTCACTGTAGGGTTGGGTCAGACAAATCAACACTCAAAAACACTCAGAGAGTCTCAAAGGAAATGAGTGTCTGTCCAGGATGCTGTACCTCTCCTCTGACGCCCACCCCACTGTCTTTGGTGTGGCAGATTAAGTTATATGAACTGCTGCATACATCCATCTATACAGGGACATACATCAGTCTAATCCTTATAATGTAAAAGGGCGGAGGACAAAGGACATTATCATAAAACAGAAGGACCATAATGTTATGAAACATACACATTATATTGTGGTACATCTGTCTAGTGAAGTGATTTAAGGAATTATACAGTAATTATAGTGAGGGAAATGTTACAATACAATTTGTTACTGTTTCTATTTTGCGGCTCTGCAGTCACCCAGCTTAAATCGCAAAAAATATATCAGGTTTTGCACTGTTGTAGGAATAAAGAGTTTGTCAAAATCCAGCTGTTAGATCTCATGAAATGCTACAGAAAATACATCACCACTTGGATTAAATTGTTTAAACATCAGTTAAGTGAAACTGAAAATTATGTGTGTATCGTGTGAATTTCTAGAGCTATTGTACTCATTTCAACACATGATACCAGAGGAAGCCCTTGATCTGATTTGTCATTCTTTACATGTTCCTATCGTCATTTTCAGTAAGCAATGCTGCTTGCTTCCGTGTATGTGTGTCCCCATCCATTAATCTGTTCGCATGTCTGTGAATACCCCAAACAGAGGATGTGTGACACTCGCAGTACAAAGGGTCTTTCTGCAGAGTTCATGTTCCACTCCCTTCCCACCTACCACAACTGGCAGTGCCAGTAAGTCACAAGATAGAGACGGCTGCATTGAACTTCTGAGAAGAATGTGTCACTTGTCACACTTTACTCCTTTTTTTGGTTTGATCTTGTGACATGAATTCATTATAGTCTCATTTGAATACAGTGGCCCTTACAAAATTATTGAAAATGGGTTTAAACTCAACTGTTGTTAATTTTTTTTATTCATTTAGGATTTTTCAAAAACTTGTAGTGCAAGTGTTACTTGTGCAGAACAATAAAGTTTGTCTAAAAGGATTTAGTACTGAACTGGATAACACTGGTAGGTTTATATTGTTTGTTACACCCTCTAGAGGGTGTAACCTGCGTTTGTGTAAAATCATCTTCTCACAGTCTGTATTTTGAAATGAAATCATTGTAAAATTACCTCAGCACACTCCCAGGACTGGAGCCATCGATTTAAGAGTCCTTTGTTTTTTAGCTGATACTCCAGATATCCAGGGTGACGTATCATCCGTGTGGAGTTCTGTATCTTGTTCAAGAACAGTTCAACAAGACACATTTACAGTTGGGAGTGTTGAAGTCATGATAATTTAGTTTCAGGGTGGTCTCTCTGTGAATTACTAGCCAATTGTTTTTGGTTCTGTATAAGTTTGAACCATACTTGACTTCCAAATAACAGTTTTAAGACATTTTAAGCTTTGTCTTCATAAAAATCCCACAGTAGGTCTTGCCACCTTCCTCTTTTGGCTTGTTTCCAGTACATAGAGGTAGTGTTCAGTAAAACATACACACCTGTGTCTCTCCAAATGTGTGCATTTGGTTGTCTGTGCGCCATCACATGCCAGTAATCATCACCTTGAGTCATACGAATGCCCTAGAGGAGCAGAGGTTGCCCAACAACCCGCACTCAGTCCTGCTCTGGGCTGTGCTTCTCTACGTAAAACAGTGTGCTGCTGACGATAACGTTGATTTAGTTATGTTGGCCCATCACCTAGTAGCTTGGAAAACATACAAGTACAAGCATGAACACACACACACAGTATCACAAACTCTCCAGTCACATGCCCTTTTCTTCCTTTCTCTCTCTCTCTTTCTCTCCCCCACAAACACATACACACACACACACACACACACACACACTCCCCGTGAGCGTCAGAGGGCCCCATGTATGTCAGAGCTTTATCCAAACACAGCTACGGTTGCTACATGCTACAATTATTACCAGATGGACTCAGGGAAAACATATTAGCTCTGCTTTTTCATTAGCACAGTGCACACCCTCCCGTGAGACAGACGTGGAGGCAAAGCAAGAAACATGGGCAGAAAAAGTTGACTTCATTTCAAATTTCAAATTGAGCACAATTATGTATTTATCTCTGAATGGTTGTTTAGTTGCATTTCCATTTCCAGTCCATATTAAGGTCCTCTGAAAAGAAAAATGTTTTTTGTGTTGCTACGTTGTCAAAACATGTGTCTGTTTGTATTAATGTCCCACCCTTTTTTGCTAATTTTCTAAAATCTTACACTGGTGGGAGTATAAAGACATTCTGTCCAATGAATGTGATCAAACCAACCTGCGCCACCAAACTTACTTTCATCTTAAGTCAACTACAACCAGCAGTGATTTGGGTCAGAAGTGGAGTTGGAAAGGATTAGTTTATTAATTGATTTGCCTATTCATAACAAGATATTTGTACAACTAAAATGTCATTTATACGGATAAAATGCACAACATTTGCTAGTTCATTCTTCTAAAATGTATGCATTTTGTCCATGATTATCATTTTGTAACTTTGCCAACATAATCATCAGCGCTCTGTACTGATACTAGAGCTGCCCCAGCCAAAGGTTTTCCTGATCAATTTATAGTTGTTAGTTAAGTAATATAGATATAGAAATGCAACATGAAATGACGCACTGATCAATGCGACATTGATGCTAAATCCATTGATCATCGTATGGTCTAGATACATCAAACTTGATGTCGTGCCCACGTTTACGAGATCCCTGTGATTGTAGATGATTATCTGCAAAATGTCTGAAAACAAAATGTGGAAAACAGATACCCTTTAGACGTCTTCAAATGTCTTGTTTTGTCTGATCCAACGTCCAGCATATCATTATTTATAGATATTCAGTTTAATTGTCATGTACAGTACCTGTCAAAAGTTTGGACACCCTTTTACTTTCCCTTGGATGAGAAAGTGTGTCCAAACCTGTCACTGTTTCTGTATGACACAGTAAACCAAAAAATTCCAAAAAGCTTCAACCAGCAAATTTTTGGCATTTTTGCTTGAAAAATTACTAAGATGATATTTTATTGTAAAGTTAGTTGCCAATTAATTTTCTATTTATTGAATAATAGTTCTAATCAAATAAAACTTAATCATGTCTGTGTCAGTAATGTGTCTGTGCCTGCCCAAAATCTTGTTCCAAGAAGAAATATGGCAAACCACAGAAGAAGTTACAACCTTAAAGCTGTTTCTTGTGGCATTATAATTAATTTATGTGTGTTAGAATTGTGGGATGAGAATGAGGTTTTATATTCAGTTTAACACACATTCAGTGGCAGCTTTCATGTTTAGTTTCTTGGAAAGAATTGTGTGACTTGGTAATAATTGTAGGAAAAATGGAGACAAAGTTCTGAGACTGTTATTTTAGTTAGGTTTTGTTAGTTTATAAGCAGTTGTTAATTTTTAGTGGGAATTTCCTAAGAGAACTGCTTCATGTAAACCCAAGTATATATTCATTCATTAGTTATTTATTGTTGGAGACTTTATTCTTCATTAATGGTCAAGAATCCTCAATTCTTCAAGGTAAGGTAGCAATAAGTTTATCAGGAAATACCATTTGTACACCATCTCAATTTTACCTATAGGTCGTACAAAATGATTTAGTACTTCCTAGTAATCTTCCAAATTAACTATTAGGATGATATTTGGACATTACCGACCCGTAAAATACCTTTGATCAATGTGTACCTGCTTCCTTTCACATTTTTTTGCTTGGTTCTGTATTTCGACATATTAATGACAAAAGTAATGTGCGCATACACACTCACACGCCACTGTGATCGTGTATCACTGGTACTTAGCGCATATGTATTTATGCACCGTATGTATGCCAGCTATGCTTACTTGACTTCTATTGCACTGCTAATTATAAATGCTCTACTTGCAGGTATGCATGTCAGCTATGTGCAGACAAATCACACCTCCTATCCATCCTTTCTTTGCATAGTTTCTCTCTTTATCCTTCTGGTTCTCCTTCCCTCTAACACACACTCAGTACTATACATAGTAAGTCTAAATCTCCCTAGTTCCCTACAGGCTAAATTCAGAAGCTTTGTGTCAGTCAGTAGACTGACTTTTAACCTCGCTTGCTGACCTCTTTAACCCTGTTCTTAGTGGTTGAAGGTTATTGTCCCTTGTGGATGCATGTGTATTTGTAATTGCAGATTCCTTTGTTATATTTGTACATGACTGTATATTTTCCAACCATCCAGTTTCTCGGGTCTCCTGATTCAAACTAACCTCTCATGGTGTCAAACCAGAAAACACATTATTCTGCATTAATGTTTTTAAAGAGAAATATGCTTTGAAAAACCCCTGAATTTGGAACTTCACAGGTTGGCATGCATATGACTCTGTATGCACTAAACAGCGTATAATGGCAGCTGTAGTAGATGATAATATATTTTTAATTCCTCTTGCTTTCTGTATCCTTTCATGCCTCCTTTTCAGCTTTTTTTTAGTGCATTTTTCATTAGCAGCCTGTAAATACCTGCAGTACACCATCTGAACAGTCATATTGTTTCAGTGTGTTCTAGTGTTGCCTTTAGAGGTGACATAACCTGCGCAATTACACGTCTATATTTCAATCTGGAGCTCAGCTGGAATATCTTTGTATGATTTACCTTTCAAAGAACTCTTTATTTAACTCATAATGACCCTTTATGCAGCCCCTCAGTTTAGCCTCTGTCTGAAACAGGCCGTTGTAGCTCCTGTCTTTTTAAGGTGCCCCTCCTGATGAGCCCACTCTGTTGTGATTGCCCAGGTCTTGGAAGCTGCCCTTTGCCAGGCTTCTGGTGGATCAGGAGGCTACGTTAACAAACCAAGCAATAAACTATAGTAGTAGGATTTCAGTATTTTCTCGCTCTTGAAATTTCAACTTTGTATATGTTCAAGCCCAAATCCAATCCGAAATATGAGAGTGGACAATGCAAACAACACAAAAAAACCTTAGCAACAACCTTAGCAACCAAGGCTATGGAAAGGGTGGCTGTTAATGTGTGACAAGCTGGCAGCTCGTGGTCAGGGCAGAAAAATACATAAAATAAAATGTTCAGGCCAGGTTGAAGCCTTGGCTTTTGACTTACAGAGAGCTTTTCTACATACATCCGCCTCAAGTTTTGGAAAAAACCATAACAGCATATAAATAACAGAAAACCACAAAAAACATAATATTTCCTTTTTAAAGCCTGTTCTGGTGCTGATGCCAGAGTGACAAACACAAGCAAACCGAAAGTAAAATACTATGAATAAAAGAACTTGGACAAACATGGCAAAGGAGATGAAAACCAATAAAATAATGTTTGGTAATGTCTTGGGAATAGTCTACAGCTATTACAGTATATAACAAGATAAGCTTAAATCATTTTATGCTAAAAAAATGATTAGAGTCCAAGCAGAGTTCAGAGTCATCATTCCACATAGACAAAATAAACATAGATCATGGAGATATGCAATTAATTAAACGGAGACTGCATATTCAATACCGTATTCTTTGAAATATAGTTCGAATGCAACTGATTTTCTCAATTTTGTCACCATGTTTTAAAATACTACTGAGTGCCAGTTGCTTCTGGACAACAGAGGGAAAAAAGTAGTCTGTTAAATAACAAACATTCTGTGTCAGGGCTTAGGTCAGGTGGGGGCCATGTCATCATCCCTCTAAATCCCCCTCCCGCCCCCTCTTCCTGTTTCTGTCGCTGAGGTAACATCACTCTCAGTGAGCATACCCCCTCACTGTTTCCTATATCTTCAGCAAAATACCAGCATATATTATATACATATAAAAATAAACTCATTTTAATATCTGATCAGGGATGTGCTCAGTTCTTTTGTCTCATTTTGTTGCCACAAGTAAGTACAATTAATTTTCCAACTCTGATTTTGCCCAAGCGTGTGACTCAATATACTGTACATGGTATTGTGTTAACTATGTTATAACCATATTTCTGTCTCTGTTTTGCCTTTTTATATGTTTAGTTTTTATTTTCATATGGTAGAGAGATTGCTGAGATTAACAAGATGAAGAAGATTTTATGAAAAATAGCAGGTGATAAGATCAGGTCCGCTTTGGCGCGCACATTACTCCATTCAGCGAGGATACTACTTTGGTGGGCTGTATATTAATAATACACTCATACACAGGGTTGGTGCCGGTGAGGAGGTCTAGGTGGGGGGTAGAGGGGACGCACGGCACCCAGGACAGCTGTCCCCCTTCTTGAGCCCAAAGGGGCCCATACAGAATTACCAATCATCAATCATAGGGGAGTTATTTTCATTTGTCATAAATAGGACCCTTAAAGCCATCTTTTCCCTCACTACATGGGAAAACTTACAGAGGCCCCGATCCTATACATGGCTTCTTCTCCCTGGCGCCAGTCAGTCCAGAGTGGTGCCTTCTTCTGTCGTGGCAGCTGGCTGTACGCACAGACAGACAGCTAGACAGATGACTGGGTTGTGACAGACTGAGTAGTAGTCTAGTCATTCCCATTTAGCTCCTACTCTTCTTCCTCTTCGGTAGCTTTTAACGGCTATTTCTGTATCCGCTCTGTGTCAGTGTTGCACTTTTAGGATTCACTTTCACTTCCGAAAGCTCTAACACCCACTCAGTCACCCAACACACCCTCCTTTTGTTCAGCACCAGAGACGTGTCACATAAAGTGTTCAGCTCTAAACGTGACTACATTCTTTTTTATAGACATTATAGCCCGACTGAGATGTCGGGCTATAATGTCGACATAGTTTAACATTAATGTACTTTAGTGTCTTTCTTACTGTACTTATATCCACCAGTACCAATATACAGTATCTGCAATGAGCTAAAATTGGACCACACATTGACCTGGCTGATTTATCGGTGATGTTGCATTGCATTTCAGCAACGAATCTGTAACTTTTCAGCTTATTAGATCTCTCTGCATGTGGTAAGGTAAGGTCTGTGTGAACATATGAATCACATTGTTTACTAAGACTTAATGTGTCCCATTTGAAGATCGCATAATACACAACAATTCTGTCTTCTTTATCACTAAAACTGGTATTAAACACCATCATTACACACAGGATGGAATTTAATCTTTCATGTTTTTTTGTTTTTATTTTGGTAAAAATTCACATATTGAAATGAACATATCTCCTCAAAAGAATATACTCTGGGGTTGTAAAGGAAAACAATAATTCTCACCACTGCTGGGAATTTTCAAGATAGTTTGAAGAAGTTTCCAGATGTTGATGCTGGATTTGAAGGATGTTTATTGTGCTGGCCACCTGTATCCCTCTGTATACTGTTGGGGAGTTGATAAATCATTTAACTGAAACCTCAGGAAGTGAATGTTTTTAGTGTGTGAAACACATATTGTATCCTGTTAACGTTCTATTGTTTAATGCACTCTGCTGTAAGTGTGCATGATGCATCGGCAGAGCATAGAGCAATTAATAAATGATGTCCCACAACTCCACTCAACTTCTGTTACTTCATGTCTACACATGAAGTAACAGAATAGTAGCCCACTCACAATCATCACAATTTAAAATAGCTTTCCATTTAATAATGCTAAAATTATTTTAAAAGATCATTTGGTAAGCTTGAATATGACTTATGTTTGTAAAAGGATGTCAAGCTTATGTTTGTGCGGAGAAACGTCCAACAATTTAGTTGAACTATTTTCATGAATCCTATCTGAGTGCAGAACTGTTTGTCCCTGTGTTCCTCGTTTGGCCGGTCTTTGATACAGAAATACTCTCCAGCTGCATCAAAGACAGAGATAAGAGCTGTGTGTGTGTGTGTGTGTGTGTGTGTGTGTGTGTGTGTGTGTGTGTGTGTGTGTGTGTGTGAGTGTGTGTGTGTGTGTGTGTGTGTGTGTGTGTGTGTGTGTGTGTGTGTGTGTGTGTGTGTGTGTGTGTGTGTGTGTGTGTGTGTGTGTGTGTGTGTGTGTGTGTGTGTGTGTGTGTGTGTGTGTGTGTGTGTGTGTGTGTGTGTGTGTGTGTGTGTGTGTGTGTGTGTGTGTGTGTGTGTGTGTGTGTGTGTGTGTGTGTGTGTGTGTGTGTGTGTGAGTGTGAGTGTGAGTGTGAGTGTGAGTGTGAGTGAGAGAGAGAGAGAGAGAGAGAGACTGCATGTACATGTCTGAATCCTGTAAAGCCTGATTCTGGCTTGCATCGCTGGTCACAGGTAATCTGCCCTTGAGATGTGGCCTTAAAGAGAACGAATGCACACACAGACACACACAAACACACATCTGGCCACAATGCCAGTTCTTATCTTTTTTCCCCGATGCTGTTCTGCCCAGCACATGGAAGACAGTGATAGCATCGAGCCTCGGGTTCAGATAAATTATAAAACCAGAAAATGAACCTTTGCAACCCCCCCAACACACACACACACACACACAAAACATGTATGTATGTGTGTGTATTTGCAGTGCGTGCAAGTGTGTGTCCCCATTTCTCTGATTAACTTGCACACACACACATCTTTGACTGCCATCATTTCCTCTGACCTAATTTTCCTTGAACACAAAAGGACTTTAATGAAGTGCTTAAAATGTGTTTAAAACAACAAAAACAAAAAAAAACAAAATCGGCAGGTCATCCTTTACTGAAGTATTTCAGCCATAAAAAAATGAACAAAAACAATGTTATCATTCACTATTCTGAAACATCTGTGTGTAGTTTATTAAGCCTTCAACCACCAGTGACCAGTTTACAGTGTTGACAATCAAGGATTGCTTTTGACTTTGTTAAATGATTACTCACATTTACTTAAGTGTTAAAATGTAAAAATCTGAGTTGTTTGTAAAAAGGATGTTGTCATTGATTGATTAGCAGAGTGAGCAGGTCTTTGTAATGAAAGACTGTGACTGTCTGGTGTTCTTAGCATCAGATCAAAAGATAGCCTCATCTGTGGTTTGCAAGGCACTTTGTGTGTGTGTGTGTGTGTGTGTGTGTGTGTGTGTGTGTGTGTGTGTGTGTGTGTGTGTGTGTGTGTGTGTGTGTGTGTGTGTGTGTGTGTGTGTGTGTGTGTGTGTGTGTGTGTGTGTGTGTGTGTGTGTGTGTGTGTGTGTGTGTGTGTGTGTGTGTGTGTGTGTGTGTGTGTGTGTCAGGGCTTGTTGCTTCATAAAGATTGGGTAGTTCATCAGCCCTCACTCTCTTAAAGAACTGAGGTTCTTTAAAACAACACACTGAAAGAGAGAAGAAGAAAGAGAGACTGATTATGATGATGTGTGTGTCTGTACGTGTATGTGCATGAATGTCTACATGTGTGCGTGTTTGTGCGTGTGCCCATGGGGCTCGACTAGTGTTTGATTGCTCCTCTGACCACACGTAAGTTGGCTTTGACTCACACTTCTAATTAAACCGAGGGCAGGTCTCAACTGGCAGCACACACACATACACACCGCCTCTGAAGTTGATCTGTTATTGCCATTTGGTTAGTTGCATGCTCAAAACACTTCATTAGATGTTATACTGGTTGCAAACACGCACACACTAATGTCTCAGCAGAGGCAATGGTGACTGAAGAAAATGGAGGCTTCAAGCTGCTCAGGCTTTTCATTTAACAGCAATTGTGATACAAAAAAATATGTTCTAATCTTTTTTAGGGGAAATAAACGTTTTTCATAATTTTATACTTAATATAATGATAACATAATCTTGTAGTAAAAGGTAAATATCTACAGTATGTTTCAATGGGTAATTCATTTTGTTAGTATTGAGTTATGAAACACTTGTATGATTCAGACAATGTGATGATAACCTTTTCTAGTGCACAGGAAATGTGGACCAGGGGGAGATACAGAGGAAGAGGGAAAGGAAGAGGGAGACGGGATCTTGACAGATTAAGTGATAATGAACAGAAAAGCAGAGCGAGGCAGATGGAACAAGAGAAAATCTAAACTTTTAAGAAAGAAGGCTTTAAGAGAGGTGGGATATGTCAGCTGTTTGACAAAGAAAGTTTAACAGCAGCGCCTATAAAGAGAAAAAAGAGAAAACTGTGAACATTTCGGAGAAAGGCAGATAAAAGTTGCCCCTAGAAATGGAAGCAATCCTGAATAAGTGAGAGCAAATAGGCTAAATATTTAAGGAAAAGTTAAGGACATGGAGGGGAGAGCTGTCCTGAAAATGAGGGCGAGCGGTCAGTCGGTGTCTGGGGAGAAACAACAGGACCCAGCTGTTGCTCCACAGGCCACCACACCCAGCCGAGAGAGACTCCATTTGTTGTTGTAGCTGGCCTTTATGACTCCGAGAGAAAAAGAGCATAAGAGGGGAGGAGGAGGTGGTGGTGGTGGTGTTAGTGGTGGACTGACTCTGACTGATATTGAGTAAAAAATAGAAAAAGAGGCAAAAGGGGTGAACGTCCATCCTTTACTAGGAAATAGGAAAAGGATGGAAAATGGGATGCTGCATCACTTCCTGGTTTGTCTTTTCTCTGTTATGAGGTTTGGTTCCAAGGTTTGCTATCTGGGCCGGTTTGCTTTGTTTGATTACCCCGAGACTCAGGAGTTTATGAAAACACAGGCAGGGGACGTGACCTCAGCTGGGACCTACACACCAACTCTGTTCCCACCAAAGCTTCTCTAAACCACGTCTTTCCTCTTTTATCCAGTGTCAGACCACTTTCACTCCCCATGTTATCCTTCACTTTCCCTCGGACGTTACTTTTCTCCCCCCCTCCCCTGTCATTCACCCTCTCCCTTTTTTATCTCCCCTCTGCCTCCTGTCACTTATTTTGTTATATTGCATGCAACCTTGTGTTTGAGTAATGATGTTAAAGAACTACAGTTTTTTTAGAAGAAGAAATTATATATATTTGTGACCAGTTTTTAGTGATTTATATGTTGAGGAATCAATGGGTTTAGGGTTGAGAGACACAAACAGGGTGGCAAATACAGTACTCAGAGAAGGATGATTGCTTTTTTGGTTTTGGCTATTTGTTGGATTTGTTGACAACAATAAAAAAAAAAAAGAAAGCCTGACACATTATTTGAAATGATAATTAATTGTCTTTGTTCAGAACTATATTGAAGTTTTTCTTCTGTCCGCTGTAGCCTGCCTCAGTTGTTCAATTCAACTTTCAATTCACATTTAATGAATTTTTACCAAACTGCCCAGGTGAACCATGCTTTTAAGCTTTTACGTTTTACACTGTTATGCTTTAATGTTGTAGCTACACAATTGGAAAGAAGGGTTCAGGAACAAAGAACTGATAGTTTATTATTAATAATTAATTGTTTATTTCAACTTCATCAGTTTAGATACAAGAACATTTAACGTGTGAATTATGTGGAAGGATCTACGCAAGTATGGAGTGTCCCTCATGAGATCAGACAGTTGTTAAAAATCATATGAAGTCATAGTTAATGGCTTTTGTGCTGGATGTGGGTGTGTAGGTCAGTTTTTAATCTAACTCAATGGACAGGACGTGTTTGTAAGAGGGCCAGTTAGGTTAGAAGGTGCTCCTCCTCTTCCCGTCTCCACCCACCTCCTCTTCCTCTTCCTCTTCCTCTTCCCGTCTCAAGTCCCAGTGTACCCATGCACACACAAACACGCTGACACACACGCACACACATATCGGTTCACTGTGTTCCCCCCTGAGAGCTGAAGGCTTGGAACAATGAGGACACTAGAGAGAACACAGAGGATCACTGTAGGAAAGAACACAGAATGATCATTTAAAACACAGGGGGGTAAATACGGCAACCCAAATCTCTGTTATCTCACTCCTGACGTGCTGCATTAATGTACAAGGGAACCATTTGAAGTGGAAAAAGTCTGGATAATGCATGTTTGTTTTTGGCAGGAGACTCTGATCCAGTTACTTCCGGCCATTTTTTCAGATTATTTTTAACATGTTTGATTTTTTGCGACTGAAATTAGAAATGTCAATGTCATGTAATGGAGAAAAACATTTCCATAAAAGGCAAGCAAAGAGGAAAATATTGTAATTTGCCATGAATGTCACAAGTTTCACAACAAAACCCAAGTCTATTCATCCATCTCGTCCAAGTTTTTTTTTTTTTGCCTTTGTTTTTTCACCTTTTCCATATAAACTGCAGCATGACGCAACAGACTAAATGATTGGTGTTCATTTCTGATTTGGTACAGGGACACTGCAACCAACCTGTTAGATCACATAAAACATGAATCTTGTCATACTGGAGCTTAAACAATGAATCCAATAATCTATTAGTCGATAGAAAGAAAAATAATCTGTAGCAGTTTTAATAATTGATAAAAAAAATGTTCAGGTGAAAAACACCAAAAATCATCTGATTCCAGCTTTTGAAATTGGAGGATTTTCAGGTTTTCTGTTTTATATCATTATAAACTGAATATTTGTGGGGGTTTGGAGTGTGGGTCATACAAAACAAGATATTTGAATACAATATATTTGGCTCTGGGAACTTAATGGACAGTTTTTCACTACTTTTCAACATTTGATAGAAAAACTAGTCAGTAGCTAAGTTGATAATGAAATCATTAGTCGCAGCCCTATACCATGTCCCTCTAGTCCGGTTTGCTGTCCTCTGTCTACTCAGTTGTTCAGCTTGTGCTCTTTACAGCCAACACCAAAAATGTGTGCATGTTTGTGAAAGTCGTAGTTGTGTGTTGTGTGTCTTGACTTTGTGGCTCGTTTTGAAGTCTGTTCTTAGTTTTGGGTAACTATTCTTATGTTTACATCTGACACACCTACATCATCGAATAGGGATCACACAGTCCCAACATCTTGTATTCCACTATAGCATCTGGAACTACTTTATCAAATTAGTATTTTTACTGCCAAACAATATTAGCCAAAAGCTCTGTTTATTGTGTGGAACTGAATATACTGCCTGGAGACATTACTTTATTAAACAGAAAGAATTAGGAAATTTGGAGTCCTTCAGTAGTATGTTTTTTTTTTGTACTGTTGGATAGCCTGAAGTGATGATGAGGAGCAAATTAAGGCCTAAATAAGCAGCGTACAAAGGCAGTCATGTCACATCACAGTGGGAATGTTTTGACAGATTAATCATATTAGAGGCAAGTCAGGGATCTTTTTTATATGAAACGTAGGCATGAGAATCTACATAATCATTTTTTTTAACACAGTTGCGGTGCTGGATATAAAAAAAAATGTTAGTTGTTTGTATAAAAGTTGTCTTGAGTATGATTTCCATTTTTAAAAAAACAAAGAAAATAGTTCTTGTCATCTGTGAAAGCACATGGCCCCAGCTGTCTGATGGATGTTTTCTTTCTGCCTCTGGGACAAAATACATTGAAATTGAAAGTTATATCAGTTAGATTTTACTCTACTCTGGAAACCATCACTGATAAACACACTGCATGTTTGGATTGCACAATGTAACTTTGTCATTATTGCAACATGAATTTATACAATCAACAAACTACAAAGGTTGCAATAGTTGCCTAATATTTTCATAAATCTGGTAATGAAATGGTGGTATGAAGTTTTTCCAATTAAAAACATATGTAAAATATTTATATTCTGTACAAATAGACAAGGCCGTTATTTCTGTTGTTGTCATGTTCCTGCACCTGTTCTACTGCAAAATCTGAGAAAATCTAAAGTGAGACGTCACTGTACGTTTTTTCACTGTAAAACAGCTGCAGGCTCGTGACATTCAAGGAAAGTACTTAGTTAAATGATTTGACAATATTTTATACTTGAATGTTTTTATCGATTTCTTTAACAGAGACAATGCACGTTTAGCAATAATAAAAAGAAAGATAATATTAATGTTTATAGAAATATATATAATAAACAAGACAATAACAACATCAACAACAATAAAGTGTTCCATTATTATACTCTAATTAAAACATGCAGAGAAGAGTCACAGCAATCTGTCTCCCTCTCGCCTTCACTCATACATATTAGACACAGAGACTCTCGTCACAGCACTCTTATTTTCATTGACTTAGAAGGGCATTGACCTTTTACCTTTTCACCCTATTTTAAACCGTCTCTCTGCCGGTGAAACCACCACACTGCAAATTCCCGCCACATTGTGCAGGAATGTCAGAGGGGAATTCAGGAATGTAGCTGGGAATGCAGCGTGCTGCAGTAGCAGTTGGTGTTACACCGGGCCTCATGAGGTCATTTTCTCTGCTCAGAGTGGGTATGCACATGCACTCACCAGCGTCTGTGTATTTTTGCTGCATGTGTCTTTACGCGTGTGTGTGTGATTATTTAAGTGTGTTACTGGAAGAGGAGACACAGATAAAATAGGTTTAACACTCTTAATCCCAGCTGATCGTTTTACTGGAACATGACACAGTCTTCCCAGACCAAGATTAGGTCTGAATATTTATTTAACCAATTACATTTCCAGCAAGGTTTCCCTATAAATTGTGCATGAGCAGTAATATATCAGAAATAGCACACTACTGAATAATTAGGGACCTTAAATAGACTAGTTCCCAGTCTGTTGTGCATCCCACAAAAGAACGCTCTCACCATTTTTTTTTATTTTACATACAACAATTATCTCTATGTTATATGACTGATAAGATGTTTAAGTGCAGTGCATATTTTCAGCAACACTTTACAGGCATGGATACATTGCCCTATTGTTGAAGTGCAGGATATAATTAGTCTTCAACGGTTAGCCTGGAGGACTCTGACCTCTCAAGTGCCTATGATGCATTTTTCTGTTCTGAGACTCTTTTATTAAAGGAAGATTTCCAGGATAGTAATTCAAAGTGCACTCTCTTTTGTAACTACCAACAGACTACTGCACAGCCTCTTCAGGTGATGAATGTAGAAATCTACATATTAATAACAACCAAAAATCCATCTCACACACAATGGTAACATTTTCAAACAATTACTTGAGTTGGCAGCACCAGGGCCTCTGTATAGAGGATGCCAAGACATTATGTAAATTAGTAAATATGCTAAACTTGAGGGCCCAACACACCTAGCAGTTATGCACAGATTGAACTAGAAGTGAATCACTGTGATCTGCTGCCTTCTGAAGATGTTTTTGCAAAGCCACATGACCCTAACAGGCTTCCCTCATTACTACAGATGACATGTAGCTATTCCACCCCAGTGACAGGTGCTGCTTCAGCTGGATAGAGTGTCCAGGAATGAGTGATATCTCAGGCCCTTCTGTCCTGCTGCCTGAAAAAATTGTATTTCTACCATCAAGTATTAGAGCAGGAAAGACAATGGTCCCTGAATTTCCATGTGGTACTTAATGCAGATGTGATGATAGCCACTCTGTTCTGTCAAGTTCAAAAGCAGTGACTGGAACACATTTAGTGAGTAGAAGAAAACAACATAAAAATTATATTTCAAAAATTTTATTTTTGCATATGATGTCAAGTGCAACTCAGTCTCAATGTGCTATCACAGCAAAAAAAAAAAAAACCCAACAACTAATAATAATTAAAAGTATGCACCTTATTAAAGAGCCCTTTACTGTGTGTGATTTTGGTCAGAGAGGAAAGTTCACAATCACAAATGAGAGAAACATGATGAAATCTAAAAGACAGCCTGTGTCAGAACTTTAAAGTCTAAGTTTAAAGTAATAATAAATTGACACAGACTTTGTAGGTAAATATGGACATTTTCGTTTCATTAAAAATGTAAAGCAGTTAACAAGCGATCCATGACCAATGATTGTTATGTTAAATTTTGTTTTCTATCGTTGGGCTTTTAACATCACTCATTTCTCTGCTGAAAAGCAGCTTCATTGTGGTCATCACACTTGGAGCAAAAGCCTCTCAGTTTAAGCCGTGGGCAGCAGCCAGTGTCGGCTGTGTCCTTTGATGCTAACATTGAACGAATCCCATTCATCAGTAACAGCATATTACCTGAAGTGAATCCCAGTTGTCTCTGATGAAAGTTTGTAAAACTGCCTGGAGCAAAAATAGTAACTACAAGTGTGCGTGCTCTAGTTTTTATATAGTGGGGTGGGGTCATGCTAGTAACCTCTCTACATCATCAAGTAACCATTTCAATTCCCTTTAAAAAGTTCTGGACACAGAAATGGTGAAAAACCAATGTGATGCTCTAATTTCACAGTTCTTTTCTTTTCACATGTTTACAGCTGTTATTTTCTAACATGTATAATATGTTTAAAAAAACGAAGCGGCAAAATAATAAAGACATTTTTGTGACTTTGCTGCATTTTCAAAATGTATGAGCAGCTCAGATGATAACGCGAGCTGATGACATGCTTCTGCTTTCATTTACTGTTTTTCTATTTACATAGTAGTGCTACGATTCACCACAGATTCATCGCACATCTGACATGTTCAAATTGATATTGCACAGTCTCACACAGATTGCAGCAAAGATTGTATTAGTGCCGTCTCCCACAGTGTGACTTGCAATAGACTTACATGATTGTTGTTGTTATAAACTCTAAAGGTCCCTTAACACAGTGCCTCAACAGAAGACACACACAAAAAAGGCAAAATCCTTGGAATGATTGTCTGCTACATGAAAATGACAACAATAAATAACAATAAATCCAATCACAAATAAAGAGACTCAGTGCTCCCATTCGACAATAAAACCCCAAAAACTCAATCTCTCTCTTATTTTCATACACTATTACATAATTTGAATCGAGCCCAAAAGTTAAGATTAAAAGAACCTTTTAAAAACTTTTATCCTTGATAATGGTTCAGGTTCCAGCCAAACCAGATAAAGGTTTTTCCCTCAGGTGACTGTAGACCTTATCACGTCTTTTGTGCTTCAAAGTGCTGCCGTTTCACAGCTGAATACTCCAACGTGCAGGAAATTGAATCCTCAGAGAGGCTACACCCAAACTGCATTATTTATTTAGCTCAATCACCCATCTGTGTGTTTGTGTGTGTGTGGTGCGTGTGAGTCGTTATGCACATGCGCATGAGTGGACATGTTAACCATGGTTGCAAAACTATTTTAGCATCATGAGGTCAACACTCACACCTGCCATTGTTTTTTGTTGCTGTTTAGGTCATTTCCAGAGCTGTTTGTTTTGTAAGTATTGTGAGTTCTGTCATGATGAATGCAGAGAGGTCAGTCAGGAGAGAATGAAAAGAAAGGTACAGAAAAAGAGAAAGTGAAGCTGTGAAGAAAAATGAGATGAAAATGAGACATGGGATCTGAAATGTGAAAACATTCAGCAACCACCAAACAGTTTTGAGCAGAATTTTTTTTTAAATGGTTATGGTTAGGTTTAGGTTTAGTGCTGTGTATTTATTTCCCAACAAGTGCATCTCGGCTTGGATTATAAAAGAAGCTATGTGGGTCTTCCTCCCCCTCCGCCATGTAAAACCTTCCCTCGGGGGTCTTATGAGATGGATGAAAGGGGAAGCACCTCCCCTCCCTCTCTCATTAACATAAATCATCAAATGCATCCCCCTGGCTAACAGATGTTACATCATTTGTTAGAGGAAACAAGAATTTCCATGGCCGACACTCCTTTGTAAAGTTTGAACTAATTGCCCGGTGCCCATGGTGCCATCATTTTATAGCTCAGAGTTTGGGTTCTACTGAAGTTAATGGTGAAATTTACAAGGATGAAACAGTAAAAGTCTATTGATAAAAGTCCTGCTTTATTAGTTTAAAACACTGTCATATTTACATATTTTTAACAACTTGAGACATCTTTGTGAAATGATTTGCATTAATTATTTCATGAAATGTATTAATGCTGAATAAGAACAAATTTCTGCCATCGCTTCAATTTTATGATAGTAGGATTTGAAAGGTTCTTGTGTTTTAATCTGCTGTGGTGTCTGAATAACGACCATTTAAGACATACACTTTGCATTGTAAGCGATTTTACGTCAGTTTCTCAACACATCCAATCACTTTTACATAAAAGTCATAACAGCAGTCTGTAACACTTCCAACATGACATATGTTTGAACTTAATATGTTCAGATTAACATACAGTAAAGGCTGCAACAGCAGATGGTTGAATATAGAGGATGAGTCAATGAATATCTTCCACCTTTTTAAGAGCACTCCTATAGATGTATCACTTCATTTTAATCTCTTATGCATAAAGAAAATAAAATCAATTTTAAAAAACGCACAAAACTCTGTTGAGGACATTCTTGTCATGTCAGCAGTCATGTGCGGTGAAAAGAAGTGAAAAGCAAAAAACCTTGTTGAACCTCAATAATAATCAGACCAGTGCTGCCTCCTTAAATGTTCTACTGTCATTCATTCATATCCAGCAAAACCAGAGTGAATACAGAATGTGAGCAAATGCAAATTCAAGTCCCAACTCATCATAAAATATGAATTTTCCAACAAAGTGATGCAATTTATGAAATAATTAGAGGATCCACCGGGAAAGAAGTGGGGTCATTAATTTAGGTTTCAACAGAAAAATAAGTTTCAGAATCCATCACTGATGCAACCTGACAACTAAACACATTCTTCTTTCCTAATGTTTCAACTCACCACACTTCTGAGTGGTGCAATCAGGTGCCAAAAATCACTTTTTATTGTGGCTTTACAGTCATTTATATAATGTGCATCTATGTCTGAGTAACAAAAAGGCATTTAACAGATAATTTTGACCTTTGTTCTACTTTTTCTGTCTGAAAGGAGCTTAAGCTGCAGTATCTCTCCAGTGAGCAACCTGGGTGACAAATACAATTTTTATAGCTAACTCTCTGAGATCACGGTAATGAAACAGAGAAGTAGTTAGACTGGATTTCCTAACTTTCTTCCTAAACAAGCAGCACACAGTCACTGTTGTATCCAGCAGCCATAAACCACGTCACTCTGTGTGGTCCACTAATTGCATATCAGATGGAGCCAGTCTCCATGATGAAAGTTTGACTTTGTGCTTTGTGCTTTGGTGTCAGTTCTTATATGTAAAGCAGATGTGTGTTTAATAGCAAAGCCCATCAGTGGCTGTGTGTAGCGCTGCCTAGTTGAATAGGTTTAGAGGTTGGATTCCCACTGGGGCCACCCGCACTTACAGTAGGATGTGTTCCTGTAAGTAGTCTCAGTATTTTAAATCAGCTCGGTTTAAGAGCAACAATCCTGAGCCATCTGCCTAAAACTGGTAATGCCATTGAAGTCAGTGATCTGAGCAGTTGCTTCTTCATAAAATGTTCAGTGCATGTGAGCAAATATACTTTTCCAGAAACAGCACTTTGACCTGGGCCTGCAGATTGGTAAATATCACTAAAGACCCTCATGCTGAGGCGTGTGTTGTATTTGTTGGAGAACAATAATCAGCAGCAGCAGAGAGTTGGCTGTGAATCGGGCTGCCTCGGCTTCCAGCTAAAACCTCCTCTATCTGATCAGATCCGGGGCTCGTTTCAACAACTAGCCTGGATTATACTTGTCATATCAGCTGGAGCCCAACTGATTACAAACACAAACACATTCACACAATGATTACATGCAGCTTACTGTTGGACTTCATGAAACATCCAGCAAGCCTTTTTTTTTTTTTTTTAAAAACCTGCAGTGATTCAAGGTCCTGAAGCGATAAGGCTGCTTCAAAGTTAAAGATGTGTAGTTGATTGTGTTCCTGCCAATCCCTTTGAGGCGCTGTCATGGTGTGTTGTTTGTGTTTGTGTAGAGGTTTGTTGTGTGGGGGTCAACCAGTTTGAACAAATAAAACCAAGCTTAGGTTGCAACTATTGATCAGTTTCATTATTGATTGAGTTTTTAATTATTTTTTCGTATTGTCTGCTCTTTAAAATAGTGGAAAATTCAGTTTCTTTGTACTGTTGCTACCATAGACTGTGAAACAAATGACATCCCCCACTGGTTTGTGGACTGACGTTTTGAAGCCTTGAATTTAGTGATTTGACAGTGACCATCTTGAATGTGACCATGGACACCTGATTTCTGGAGGCAGAATTGGCCATATTCGGACGAGAGAGAGGAGACCTTAGAGCTAGCTGCTAGCTTGGTTAGCACGGTGCACTCACAATCTGTGGTAAACTCTGATAATGCTAATGCTAAGACTAATTTTCATGAGCAAAAACAGGCTTAAAACCATTAAAACAAAATGTACTTACCAGAAAAACTGAACAGTCGACTCCGTAGAGGGTCTTTTACTACAGTAAAACACTGAACAAGACGTTTTAGGAGACCAAATTGTTACAATTACCTTTCATGAACTGAAAACACACTGTGAAATAGTAGCAGCTACGCCTGGACTCTGTGTTACATCTGGGGTTACGCCATGGTTATTCAAGATTCAAGATTCAAGAACTTTATTTGCCATTTGTGTTTGCACACATAGGAATTTTTGTGCGGTTTGTTCAGAGTCAAGACAAAACATTTAAAAGACACACAAGTAGGACACATTCATAAAACACATACACATAATATAAAAAAGTGCATAAAAACCCTGTGTAAGGGAAAGTTAGGAAGACAATATAAATAAATATAATAAATTAAATATGGTATATATACTGTGAGGTAGGTAGTTCATCTTGTTTTGGCTGAGAGTCTTACTGTGGCAGGGAAGAAGCTGTTAAAGAAACGTGTTGTGTTTGTGATGATGCTGTCCGGTCGTCTGTGTCTGAGGTTGTATGTGCATTGTTTGTGTTTGAGCAGGGAGTGAGCTGGATGTAGTGTGTCTCTGGTGATTCTCTCTGCTCATTTTTGACAGCGTTGTGCGTAGATTGTGTCCATGGAGGGGAGTTCGGTTCTGGTGATCCTCTCTGCAGACTTTATGACTCTCTGTAGAGCCTTCCTCTCTGTCTGTGTGGTATTCCCATACCAGACAGTGATGCCTGTGGTGAGGATGCCCTCTATCAGTCCTTTGTAGACCTGGGTGAGAGGGCAACAGTGCAGACCAGCTTTTCTGAGCAGCCTGAGGAAGTACAGTCTCTGCTGGGCTTTGTTCACTGTGGCAGCAGTGTTCAAAGTCCAGCTCAGATCAGATGTTACCTGTAGTCCCAGGAATCTGTAACTGTCAGCCCTCTCCACCTCAGTCCCCTTGATGATGAGAGGATGCAGGGGGGGTGGTTTTTTTCTAAAGTCCATTATTATTTCTTTTGTCTTCTCTGTGTTGAGGCATAGGTCGTTCACCTCACCATAGACAAGAATGTCATTCACCAGACTCCTGTAGCCCGACTCGTCCCCCCCCCTTGATGAGGCCCAGGATGGTGGTATCATCCGCATACTTAATGATGATGGTGTTGTCCTGGGTGGAGACACAGTCGTGTGTGTACAGGGTGAAGAATTTAGGGCTGAGACAGCAGCCTTGTGGTGATCCTGTGCTGACGGTGAGCTCTGCAGACACCCTCCTTCCCATCCTCACCACCTGTGGTCTTTCAGTCAGGAAATCCAAGATCCAGTCCCAGTTGATCAGTCAGCCTTCCCAGGCGGATGGTATTAAAAGCAGAACTGTAATCCAGGAACAGCGCTCTGACGTATGCTCCTCTGCTGTCCAGGTGTTGCAGGATGTGATGTAGAGCAAAGGCCACTGCGTCGTCCACTGAGCGGTTGGGGCGGTAGGCGAACTGGAGGGGGTCGGTTTTGCTCGGAATTGTGTGATTGATGTGTGTGAGAACCAGTTTTTCTAGACACTTCATGACGACTGGCGTGAGTGCCACTGGCCTGAAGTCATTCAGCGTGGATGGGTTTGGTTTTTTTTTTTTTGATTTAAAAATACGGGGGACTACTGCTTGGTTTAGAGACAGATTGAAGATGTCTGCATATACACCAGTGAGTTGTTCTGCGCAGGCCTTCAGAACTCTAGGAGGGACGCCGTCTGGTCCAGCAGCCTTGTGGGGGTTCACCTGCCTCAGAGCTTTCAGGACCTGTGTGGGTGTCACCTGTTATGTTACATAATCAACATTGATACCGTGATAGCAACTTCAATCACAAGGTAGCCAAATCCTAAAACATGCCCTACCCTGCTTTACTGTCTATTTTACTCTATCATTGTAATTTAATCTAGTTTTAAAATGAGAATCCAGTAAATGGCTCTCAAATGATGCACCTGACAGCTAAACATATGATATTGAGATATGTTCCAGGCATTGTCCAGTCCAGTTGATGTAGAAGACATGCAAATAAAGAAACAAGTATTTTTTTGTATTACAGTGAAGAGGAAGTTAGTCCTAGTGTTATATGCAAAAATATATGATGTGTCTCGTATTTCATCCTAGCATAACCCAGTTTAGAGGCTTAGCGTACACCTTTGGATAAACAATACAGTGTTTATATTTATACTTTATTATTCAAAATACAAGAGAAAACTGAAGATGAGGACTGATCGACATGTCAGAGAAAGAATAAAATAATGCTTGGCTCAGTTACTGCTGTTGTTATTAAGCTAGTTAGCTGGACTTGGTAACATTTGCAGCTAACGTTAGAGCTGATAAACTCTCTGAACATTTCTGCATTTTGGAAAGGCTGAAAAAAGAGAAGCCACTCTCCAAACTCCTTATGTATGTAGTATCACGTTTACTACTGGTCCATACACACTGCTTCAATATGTCAAGAAATACAAAGCTTGACAGGTCTGGCACACCTGGTTGCTAAGCTAAGATTGCGTCTTGTTTTATCTGATCAACAGTACCTAGAAGACCTAATAATATCGTCAAATACCATTAACCACTCGTCAAATCAAGGGAATATAGTTTTCTTTATGTTGCTTTTCTCCATGTCCATGTTGTATGTTGTCCTGAATATGTGGGAAAATTTGTTGTTTTGGTTTCAGGATTTATTCAAGCCTTCTTGAAATAGATGGAGCTTTACATTTTGATTTCTTGTTGTCATTGGTTTACATCCAGGCTTGCTTTATTTGTTACCACTGAATAAAAAGAAGTTCGCTAAGCTCCCTAATTAGTCTGAGCTGAGAAGTAATTTATTTTGATCTGGGCTTTACAGAAATCTACTTATGTATTGCAGCAACAGAGGTAAATGGTTGCGAAACATCCCAAGTATTCAACAGTGTTTGAAAGAGTGTAGTAAAGTTGTTGGCTTCAGTTTACCAGAGCTATTCACGTTACATAAGGTCTCCCCCCTTCAGATCCCCCACCTCCCCCCTTTCATTTTGCACAAAAGATTCCTCAAAACACACCACACACACACACACACACACACACTCACACACACACATACCATCAATGCAGCATGGCAGCCGTCCAGAGAGGGGCTCCAGTGTCGCTCGGTTTCAAAGAGCTCTTTGCTTGCTGTCCTTTTGATGCTCACTCACCAGCAGCAGTGGAGCAGAAATGCAGAGCGTCCAGCTTTGATATGAATTTGTCCCCGATTCTCCACACTGCTCTGAAACTCTCAAACTACACTCCTGAAGTTACACTAATGAACACTATAGAGATGTAAGACTAAAACAACACTCTGCTTTCAGCATGTGGATAGTAGACTGTTGTTCAGGTTATCATGCTGCAGAACAGGTTAGACACGTTTTTGCAGGGTTCCCTCTTAAAGTACTGGCACCTCTGACTTTTGGCCACACGAGATCCACAATTACTGTGCGCAACTTCCTTTTCTGTTGACGCAGATACACACAAACCTCTGATTAAAAACTTAACAAAGCCATAACAGAAAAGTGCTTAAAACATTGTCTGAAATTGATGAATGCCAAAAAGGGTGAAAAAACAAAACAAAAAACATGGAAAATACTTGATTTGTTTGTTTATTCAATGTATTCCGTTGTTAACTTCATTTGTTAGCTCCAGATCCTGATTCATGGCTTGTTTTCAATTGGTTTATTCTGAATATCCCCCTAGGGAACAGTAAAGTTTAGATATAGATTTTCCCTAGAAGCAAAAATGTAATATTTTTGAAAAATTGCTCACTCTTAAACTTGATTAATTTAATATTCGCCATGTGCGTTAAGTGTGACGGCAGCCTAGCTTAAAGTGTCCAAAGTGACTTGTGCCATGTTATAGCTAATTTATTTTTTATCAGTACGGAGAACGGACATGTGACTGTTTTTGACAACGTTTATCCTCACCCTATGTCTGGGTCCTTGATACAGTCAGTAAGCTCAGGCATTAGTATAATGTGTGTCACTACCAGACCTGCTAACTGCACAGTGATAACAAGACTGTGAAAGCTTTGCACTGCACCCAGCAAGCAGTTACAGAGCAAAACTCCCCCTCAAACCACAGTTTGACTTTGTGTTGATGTATGGATAAAACAAATGACATACAACGTGTTATAATGCGAGCTTCAGAGGTACGGGTTGGGGGTTTATTTTCCACTTTGAAAGGAGCCAAACTAGCTCTTTCCTCCCAGCTTCCAGTCTCTATAATAAGCTAATCTAACAACGTCCTCTCTCCAGCTCTGTTCTTCGTGCACAGACTTGAGAGTGGTATCAATCATCTCATCTCACTTTTAGGAACTTTATTCCTTTAATTCCACATTTGCACCTCTGCTCTTGCTCCTCGTGAATTTACCGATATTTTCATACAGAAACAGACTTCATGGGGGATGTAACAGTAGTCATACCAATATATGTTACCTTGAACCTTTTTTATTCCAATTCCAGTTCAGCCAAAATGCATGAGTAATGAGTTTAGTTAATAGTTTTTGTAGCTCTTTGTGAGCATGACCTCATGGATATTTGTCACATTTTAAAATAAGTGCATTCCTGTCATAATGAGCCTGACATGCAGTGAAATGTGTACTTAGAGTTGAATGTATTATATTGATTGTTTCATACAAAACTCCACCATATAAATCACTTAGAGCTCTTGATGCACAGTATTGATGACATGGACTGTACTTTGAGAAGAAATGGTATTGAGCGTGTCCCCTCCGTGTTGTGTTGTTCCCTTCACACTACTGAAGTCATTTTCAGCAGGGCCTCAGCACACAGCACTCACTATAATGATAGGTGTAATTATAGTCTCTCTTTTCTCTTTGTACTCTGGCCTTTCTTCGCAAACATAACACAATACTTGAAAGGTTTCAGTATTTAGAAAGAAGAAAAATCAGGATGACATGTACATTTTATGGGATCATAGTTTTAATTTCTTGGTCATTTCTGAAGACGCTTCCTGGAAAAAATATGTATGGTACTAATTACAGAGAAAATAGGAATTCCCTGGAAGAGTGGCTTTATCGAATCTTGTGTAAATGTGCATTTCATTCATTTATCAGAAACTTTCTGATCATTGTATGTCAAATAGCTTTTCTGTACACAAATATCACATTATTGCATGTTTGCTTCCTGTGGAAATGTTTAAGAAAATCTGTATAATAGAGTCACTAAAAACAGAAACCTATTGGTCAACATTTACTTATTAGTTTAACCTTGTGAATTTTAATCTGCGTTTTCATTTTATTAATGCATTTGTACAAAGTACTACAAGTATTGTTATACTGTAGTCCATTTGTTTTCCTCAGTTTATTTAAGATTCTTTTCTCAAGACAGCTATAATAAGTATGTTTGTAGTAACAATGGAACAAATGACTATGTATAATGTGAAAATGATTTAATCCGGGTCTGCAGCTCCCCTGAGCTCTACAGAGCTTTCTACCATTTTTGAGCTGATTGTTTTGCTTTTACAGCCCATCATTTTACTGTTTTAGATCCAGTGAAACAGCTCTAATAATCTTACTGTGCTCTACCTGTACAGCACCAAATGGCAGGCAGACCAAATTAGCGACTAGCTGGTTAAGATAGTGGAGCATGAAGCAGCTATGAGCCAGTTGTTTCCCTCAAAGGTTTGGTGGAGACCAAAACAGAGCTAAAAGGAGAGTGAATGTTGGACAAAGCAGATACAAACACAGCTCCATAGAAATGCTAATGTTTCTCCTAATTTCTTGGATGTGTAGGAAATCAGTTGTCTGCTAACCATATAGTTCATCATGTAAATTATGTTTTGGTAGTCTACTGGTTAAGACACATCACATAACTGTAATGTCTGCAGTTTGACTCCGGCAATTTCTCTCTCTACCCTCATATCCCCTCATGTGTCTGCTGTCGCTACCTAACAAAGGCATAAAAATGGCAAAATTATATATTTATATTTTTCAAAAAATCTGTTATTGTTGGGATTATTGGGAGTTTATTTGAGTTTCTCAGTCTCACTGGGTTTGAGTTTTTGCACTGGAATTCACATTTCGGCTCAGTTGTGAAGCAGCGCTTTCCAAGGAATGCAGCATGTCTGTGTCAAAAGTGTGTGTGTGAGTGTGTGTGTCCATGTGTGTGTGTTGACCTCACTCAAAGCCATGTGTGTGTAACATTCCAGACAGTGTTAGAGGTATGTGAATTACGTCTTACAGAGAGAGAATGTGAAGAATCTGCTGCCATGAGAAGGCCACTGTTGTTTACTGACACAGTACTGTAAAGGAGGTTCCTCTGTGCATATGTGTGTGGGGGTGTGTGTGTATGTGTGCGTATGTGTGTGAGTCACATGCTGCTGTCACTTCCTGGTAAGAGACCTCTTAGCTGTGATTGTGAGTAATTATTTTCAAAGCTGTTATAAAATTGGCACCTAAAGCGGAGAAATGAGAACTTCAGGCTCGCTCTATGTTCTCTGAAGAGCATTTTGTTTCCACTTCATATGTTTCCTGTTTACCTGTCTCATCCTGTTTTCTTTTTTTTATTTAATCAAATATTAATTGCCATTAATGAAGTGTCTTAAATCATTGCAGCCTCTCAGAGATCGTATTATTTTGCATTGGATTATACTCTAGGATTAAGTCCAGTGTTTATCAGTTATTTAATTAATTTGTAACAGCTCAACAAATTTGGTTTTGCCATTTATGTTATGACTATATATACATACTATATACATACTGTACATATTCACTAATCTAAAAAAAAAAGACTAGAAAGGCACTGATACCAATGCAGTCCATTTACCAATTACCAAAAGTTAATACTTGACTTTGGAAAGACTCAAGGTCCACATACTAGTTTTTTCCAGAGCTGTAAACCAGATCTTAATAAACAAACTCCATCTGAAGAGCACAAGGTTGCAGCTGAAATCCACAAAAATCAAACTGCTACTGTTATTTCATAGACAAAATAATGACCTTTATGTTCATTTTTCTAACATTTCTTTTCGGTTGTGTTTTTTATCTCAACAGATTTGGGATATGAGCGACGACGAGAGCATCTGAGGGACTTGAAGGAACCAGTCTTAAGCGTCTGAAGGACTGGACAGTCCAGTTCATGTTTCTGTTTCTTTTTTTGTTTGTTTTTTAATCCCAAGAATCTCACAAGTACATGGGACAAGCTCTCATAAGGTGCTCTGATAAAAATTCATAAAGACAAGCACGTTACAAAAAAATCCAAAAAGTTGTTAAAAAGCTTTAATTTTCTTGTTAGTGTTGTGGAGCCACTTCTTCATTCATCAGTCTGACCTTCAGAACTGAGCAGTTATAATAAACGGTAAGAAAGAACAGAGAAGAGATCGCTTTTACTGCTAAAATATCCAGTGAATGTTTTCATGGTTGCAGCAGAAACAGGATCAGAGCTTGAAGGAGAGCAATTCACACTTTATGTATAAAGCTGCTGTATTATTAAAGGCAGAATGTACCTGTTTCTATCACTCGACGATTCTTAATAAGTCATGTTTACTTGAGACTTACACTCACTTTTAGGTGGCACTTAAATTCCCTGAGCAAAAACACAAAAGCTTAAAAAGCTTCATTGAACGCTCACAGATTCAGTCCCTCCAACAGTCTCTCCATCATCACATTTAATGGGTTTGCTGGAGAGTCCTTTGGCAAGACACTGGCATACTTCATCTGCTCACTCATTCAGTTTGGAAAATAGCTTCAGATAAATGATGAAAATACAAAAACACAGTAGGCAACTCAGCAAATCCATCCATCCATCCATTTTATCTGTTTACTGGAGACTCCAATACATACAGTTAATAGTAAAACCAGCTTTGTTACTTTGCAAATATTTGGAAGAAACCTGCACACAGATGTTGAGATGTACAGTGGCTAAACTGTGGCTTCAGATATGAAGATTAGAAAAGTTAATGCAGAAAAACTGGAACCTACAGCTGCAGTTTCATATTAAACAGCCACCAGAAAACAAAGATTTTCATGGTATGTTTGTGTACATGCATGCATGTGTTTTTGCATTTTTTATTTTTTTTTATTTTATTTGTCTGAACTGCTAATATGTTCAGTCTTTTCAGTGTAATGCAGTGTTCATCTACAGCCTCTTGGATATTTGTGGAAGAGGATTAGTGCAGTGAAAAAGAGATTCATTTCAGAATTTGAGATTTAATTCAAGAAAGGTTCAGATTTTTGCCTCTGAATTGGCCAGAATGGAGATAAAACTTATAATAATAATATATAATTCGGACTGTTCTCAGAGCTGTTTCATTGCACTAATTCCTGTTTCTAAAGTACTTAAATAAACTGTAATAAAATATCTCTTTATTATTTCTGTTTACATCTTTTATTCCTGTAAAAAATGTTTTATACATTTTATCACACAACACAATTAGTTTAGCTGCATCCTTCTAATGCCAATTAAAAATGACCCACTTTAAGCCTCTCTATTAACTGGTAACCATTAGACAACCAGAAACACATCAAAACAGTAATAGGACAGAGGCCCGCAGTCAGACAGTGGTTTAAAAGCACTTTATTGTTCATCAAGGCTACTTTACATACAAAAAAGGTGGCCTGCCAAAACCTTTTTAGTAGGAGACACAGAGCCACACACTGACTGTTTTCTTGATACATTTTTTTTTTTTTTTTTTTTCAGTTCAGAGTATTACTACCACTAAGTACATGCTACTTCCACTTCAAAAAGGACCTGGAAAATGTGGTACAGAGTAAGGACCGACTCCCCTTTGATTTTTCTGCACAATTTCTTGTTGTTCACTTCATTACAGATGCAAAATGGCCTCTGCAGATGGGGAACTGTGACATCAATGCAAGTTTAAGCTTGCGTAATACTTGGATCACCTCAGCCTCACTGACTGGCAACAAAGCAAATGAACTTTAGAACGAAATCTGAACGAAAATGAAGATTTACATCTTCAGTATTTTCGTTCTGTTGATCTGGGCAAGTTCAACCAATCTGACAAATGTTCTCAAAAGGATTGATGGTTTTACTTGTAGCTCAGTTTCCATCTGTAGACTAAAAATGGTTCAATTGCAAGACTTTCAAACCCCACAATTTATATTACTGACATGCAATGGTGGAAATGTTCCCTTCCTGCTAGCCCATGACTTAATATTATTTAACACTCGATGGGGGTGATTTGGAAATGGCCAGCAAGACACACTAGGCTACAGGCAAAAACATTAATGGCCCATTAATGCAAAACATAGTAACAGCTCAAGAGACCTCTACGAGGAGAAACTGTTTTTACTCATAAGTGAAACTTTTGTTCAGATGTCTCAGAAGTCACATGATGGAACCAAAGTTTAATGATTGCAGAACAGCCGGGGACCAATGGAAGTAGCGATTGTCACCGACAGACCAGTGGCTTATTGTGGTTTTCATACGTTTACTGTGTTCCTGCACTTGAACCTTTACTCTAACAAGACAAACTATAAACAAAAAAGATCAACTTTTTTTCACAAAAAAAAAAAGAAAATGCAATGATTACAATATAAGGACAGGGAAAACAACAATTAAATAGCTACAATATCATTAACAAATTAATTGTTCCTCAAAAAATACCTACGATTTTTTTCTCTGTACATTCGTTACGCACAGCGTAATGATGGTCTCATAGTTACCTATTATAAAAAAGTATTTTTTATTAAGTGATTTTCCTACAGTGTGTAGGGAGTGTGTGCCGAAGCAGAAAGAGAGCCTCCTACCTTCAGGGTGGTAGTGAAATGATAATGAGAAAGAATAATAATAGAAAAACAAAAACCTCTGGACACCTAGCCCTTTTCCCTCGTGTTTTCTAGCATTCTGCTAACTACATCCAATCGTAATCAGGATCAAATGAATCTGAGAGGAAGGGGGAGGCGTTGCTGCAAGACTTTCAAAAGACTTTCATTGGCAGCTGAACATGTCCTGGCTTACAGAAGCTCAGCTCCTGAAGGCTCAGCCCCCCACAAATATTGCTGTCCAAACCACTCTAAACCTGTCACAGAAAGCACATTTACACTATAGAGTACTTAAACGTTCTGGAAGTCAATTCTCTGGCAGTTGGGTTATTATTAAAAAGATTCTAGAACTTTTATCATCAGTCCTGATTCTAAAACATCTGTTCTGAGAGCTGAGGATGGAATGTGTGGACATTCTAGAACACTGACACCATTCAGAGAACTCTTATGTATGCATTCGTCATACTTAATATAACCTTAACCTAAAGAAAACAATAATCATCTGTCAACCTCAGCTCAGAGACATGAAATCATTCTGTACTTTTTCACCGTCAACTGTTACAACACCAGTTCTCTAAGTTCTAAACTCTAAATGTCCTCAAAAATGTTATGCTGTGTTGTTCTTTTGTCATGCAGTTTGGATTTATGACCAATAAGCTTGATGCAAAGATTTTTTTTTTAAAGAAAAAAGAGAAGGAAAAAAAAGATGAAACTTTGTATTTCCCGTCAAGATGCAAAAAGCACTGTCGACAGGGTACTCTGGGGCAGTTGACCCTGGCTGGTTATTAGCTCTGTCTGTTGATGCGGAGATATTGAGTGTGTGTGTGTGTGTGTGTGTGTGTGAGTCCTGTACAAAGTTCCCTATAGGAGGAATGTATGCCATCTTGGCGCAGGCTCTTTAACAGAGTAAAATTCATTTGCTCAGACTGCAGCAGTCTAGCTTAACTGCAGCAACAATACAATGTTGTTCAGAAAAGAAAGCATTGAAATACAAACAAAAAAGGTCTGGACACCAAGTCAGGACACAAAAAGTCAGCTGCTGAAGATTGTGAGAGCTGTGACATAACACCATGAATTCAGATGTTTTTGAAATGTTATATTTTTGTAATAATTTTGTGGCACCAAATAAGTCTTTAGTGTGATATTGTCAGTGTCCACCTGCTGTTTAAGAAATTTCGTCACTAGCTCTCATCTTAAACAATACCTTGTTTCCCAAAAGCATCACAACCACTAGCCTGTCCTGTATCAGGCACTTTTCAGACTGCAGTAGTGTTGTACTCACAAGCAAGAAGTTGTGTAAAAGCTGGTACAGACGTGGTGGTATTAAGAAGGCAGCCAAACAGACTCATGAGAATAAAGTCCACTTCATCTGTGGCTAAGTTGCTTTTGTGAAAAAACAAGGCCCTGCTGACTAATTAGTGCCAATTTGGTGTCTGAGCTCAGTCATGCTGAGGGTTGTAGCATCCTGTACCACCGATGGATCAACATCTTAAGAAAACCTTTTTATGGGCTGCACATCCCAAAGCCAACTCAGCACTATGACGATCATCACTCTGCAATGATGAGCCGATCGCTAAACATGCCGAGATGGTTTTGAGATCCGCAGCTCTCATCATTAAACAGAGCCTGTCCGGAGGCTGTCCCGCTATAGATGTTTGTTACCATACCATACTGATATTAATGGAAAACAAAAATACAAAATTGTAATAATAACAATAACAATAATAATATGGAGTACAACTGACCCAGCAGTGAGTGTATAGTGTCTATGTCCGTTACTGACAATGAACAAAGTAACAACTAACGTCTGAATGAAAAGGCTAATAGTAGTTAAGATTGAAATGCTTAAAAACACTAATAGATACCAGCTATTAAAAAAAACAAAACAAAAAAACATGCATCTGTAAAAGCATTAGTTTACCCTTCAAACCTTGTAGAAATCTACCAAACCACAGTGTGTAGGAGAGGGGAGGGAGGAATAGCGGGGTGTAAGCCAAATATAATTACAACACCCGTGTTCAAAGAGTTACAAAAACAAAGGTTTGTTTGAAGAGATCTGAATAATCTTCTCTCCCCCAGTCGAGAAACAAGACTTTTTTTTTTCAACCACAAAGTGACATACGGCTCCTATCCCCTCATCACTGTCAGCAGTTAAGCCTGCGAAACACATCAACGCACATTGTTCAGCAAAGCCCAACCTTCGACACACTACAGGTTGTTCGACTGTGTTCTCAGCTCTGATCTCCTCTCGCAGTGCGCTGATTTGACAACCTGACTGTGCTTGTAAAAATCAAATGCAACCATTTGACACGATTTGCACACCTGAAGTAGTTTTGTTTGTTTTTGTTGGGAAAGTAATGTATCTATATATATATATATATATATGCCAATACAGAGCATTGGTGTTTAATTAACAAATTAGATGCATTTGCTCACAGCCTACAGGTAGAGCTGTTAGGTCTGGGCGGTACAACAAATTGATATCCAAATATAGCTTCAATTTTGATTATACCTTGATTATTACCCCACAAAATGTCAACACATTTACATGGTGAAAAAAAGGTAGGTGAATAAATAAATACTGGAGGTGAACCTGCTTGGAAATAAAGTAAATAATTTGGGCATACACATATGACTTTGCTACATTTTTCTTACACTTTACTAGTGACTTTAGTCAAACCCACAGAGATTAAACATGAGTCATAATTCACCTGAATTATGGCCATCCTCAAACCTTGCTTTGGGGATGTTGTGCAGGGAAGTGGTATTATATGGTAGCTGGGTGATTATTGCTCCTATCAGTAACCATGGTGATGGATGTTTCCTGCCTAAGGTGGAGTGTGGCCAGTGCCTCCCACCATCTAACTGTTTATTTATACCCTCACCCTTAATACAGAGCCCTCCACAACTGCAAGCATGACATCATGTGGACTGACACTCTGTAGTGAAGTGCTGGTGGGGAGGGATCAGTTTAGTTAAAGGAGACAACCCAGAGGAAACTGCCCTTCATCCATCGTTTAGACATCAAACTAGTTTCATTGTTGGATACTTTTTTTTTTTTTTTTTTTTTTAAATCACCTCGAAACAAAATACATTTTTAATTATCTTAATGTTTAAATTTGTTCACTCACCTTTTCTCAGCATGTTTGTCTTTAGTTAATGACTACACTATTCAACATGCAGTGATGTCAAAATTAAAGTTAATTTTATAACAGGACACATTGTATCCCAATCTGTATTATGTTTTATATCTCTACTAATTCCATACTGCCCAACCCCAGTGGTATGTATTTCTATTTTCTCAGAAATGCATTAATTAATAAAGTGGCTTGTACTTGTCTATCTCTGTCAGTATGAAAATTTGCCTAGGGTAGTTTTTCAACAAGAGTTAATGGAAGATCAAATAGAAAAGTTGGATAATATCAGTTTGTGTCAAAATTAGCTGTATCAGTCGCAATGTGTGCAGTGCCAGGTTACAACACTGGCACGCCATCCTTTACCCTCTACAGCAGTAGTGCAAATCAGACCAAGTCAATCACTTAAGTATACACATACAGTAACAAAACCACCAGAACACAGGAGGGATATGGCGCAGACAGGAGGGAGAGAGAATGAAAGAAGACAAAACAGGAGGAGGGGGTTACAAAAAGGCTTCTTTTGTCGTTTTGTTTTTCGAGGTGGGCAGAGATAAACATCAGTGTCTGAGGTTTCTTTGGTAGCACAGTCAGGTGGTTTGTGATCAGTTTCTCCAAAGAGTTTCTTGCTTATCTTTTTTTTTCTTTCTCAAATGTTGGGCATCTCGTAACACAGAAGCAGTACACAAAACTACTGTTAAAGAAACAAACAAACAAAAAAAAGAAGAAGAAGAAAAGAAAATTAATAATTAAAACACCACCTTTCCTTTCTCTCTTTATGTACATATAACTACAGACACTTGCTCAGCTCCAAGCTTGACATGCAGGGGTGATGAATGATTGGAGGGAGCAGCTTGATGCTCCGGTCGAGTCCCAAAGTCGAAACCTCATCACGTTACTGAATCTTGTCTGGCATTCGCATACCAAAGGACAGAAGGAAAAAAAACAATAACCATGTTGTTATTGCTTGATTGATCCTCTATGAGTGCATAGAGAGGTTAGAGCAGGCTTTCAGAGTTTTGGATGTTTTTAGCAGACCAGCAGGCAGGAATTCCCTCTGGGATGCTGGTGACGGACCAAAGTGACGGGGCGTGGGTTTTGGAGCTGGGAGGACTGGGAGGGAAGGGGGAAAAATCCCTCTTAAATCCCTCCTCCTTCAGGAGACCACAGAAGGGGAGTGGTTGTGATTGACCATGTGACTGTCGGGGGAGGAGTTTGGGCTGCTGCCGGACGAGGAGGGACTCCCCTTGTTTTTGATCTGATGCCAGGTCTCACCCAGCGCCTTGGCGAAATGGTCGTCCACCGAGCCTGTGATGGACACTGAGTTGGTGGCGGCAGGTTCGGGCTCCTTGTAGTTCTTCCCAAGGCTACGACGGAAATGCTCCTCAATCACAGGGTCACAAGCTGTGTTGGCTAGGGGAGGGAAGACAGGAGAAAGAAAGGGAAAGTTTTTAGGTCCTATATTGAAAAGAAAAACTCCAGAGCTCACGAGTATAATGGTTAGTTAGAAATGTATTGTTTAACATCAGTTTAAAGATTTGGTACTGTGTATTTTAGGTCAGCGGAAAAATACTTAATCCACTTTTTCATTGCGGTTTTTTTAATATTAAATAACTGTTTTAAATTTCACTGTTAACCTCAATGAGATCATGAGGATTTCTCTAGGATCATAAAAACAGCCACAGTAGAGTTATCAGCCCACAGAAAAAATGACTGACACCCATACAGGATAAATAAAACAGACGCGTTTGGCTGAGGATCCAAGTGACTTGAAGTACAAAAATAACAGACAGCAAACATAAGGCAGTAAATAAAACATGTTGAGGCCCCAACACAACAATTGGTGCGCTATAAACAGAAACTCTGAGACGTGCTGACAGAAAAGTCCATCATCAGTTATATAAGTCAGTCTGAATGTGGAGAGTATGAGCTGCTGTTCTCTCTGGAGGGGGATTTGCACTCGTGGGGAGGTTTGCCACAAACTGCACTGGATGGGAAAAGAGGTTTGTTTCCTAAATTATATCCACTTCTAGGGAATAATAAGCTTTATCATAAGTCTTTTAGTATTTATCAGTGTTAATAGTATTGAGATATTGAAGCAGTCTACAAAATGTCATCACTTTTTCTATCATGTCTCACTGTTACTGCTACAATAAAACCTGAGTACTAAATAAAAATTAAATGGACCCCAATGTGGAAAGATCAGAAAACATATGTCTGTTTATCTGAATGTGTACACTCACTGTTGATTCTCCTGTAGTTGTTAGAGAGGCTTGAGCAGCCATTGTGGGAGACTGGACAGTGAGACAGGTTGCAGTTGCGGTTGTTGGCTGGGGCGCATGTGATCACTGACGGACGATTCTGCAACACAAAGACACAAATTCAATAATTACGGATCATGAAAAACAATCACAAGTTACTGGTCACAAATAAAACAAGATATCAAGAGTAGGTACAAGGAGAGTAAATCTAAGTGAGAACAGAATGAAGGATGCAGGAGAAAGTGGGAAATACTTAAGTTAAGAAGAGAGATCAAAGGGAGGCTTGATATTTGAAGGAGAGAGTATGACTCATAACCACCAAGGTTTTAAAACATTTTCAGCCTACAAGCCAAATAGCAAATGTATACTTTCCACTAACCAAGAACCAGACTGATGGAATAATGTTAGTCACATGTTGTGGGGGAGACCTACCAGGGTTGAGGTTTCACCCAACAATTTAAGAAAGATGTAAAAGCCAAAGAAACAAGATGTGCACGTTACCTGCTGGCGTTCCACTGCGCTGACTGTGTGTGGCACTGTGGCCATAGCTGCTGTGCTGCTACGTGCAGACTCCACCATGCTGTTTTTGGTGAGGGCCAGCGGCTGGTCCATGCTGGCTAAGCTGGCCAGGTGGTGATGGTGGTGGTGGGCGTGGCTGTACAGGTGGTTGCTGTGGACTCCCAGAGCACTGGGCACCACCACACGCTCGATGGGGCTCCGGCTCTGGTCCTTGGAGACGGGAGAGCTGCGATAATCTCCGTTAGGTTTCCTGGGAAACAGAGGAAGACATGTAATCATTTACAATGAGCATTGCTACTAGGACTCTGCTGCACTGCTACTGTGTGTTGAGTTGGAATCCTAACTTTATTAGTTAGTCTAGTTTCAAAGTGTTTTCAGTAATTTAAGTAATACATAACTTACAATATTTACTAAGAGTGATGGTTGAGCTCAGTTAGAAGAAAAGGAAAGGAAAGAGTGCAGGCCGATGGAGTGGAGAGATGGAAATGGAAAGGGAAAAAATATGAACAATGGAGAGATGAATAAAGACAGAGAGGTAAAAAATGGGCTCACAGAGAGTGAATGAGATGAGGGAGAAAAGAGGGAAGAGAGACAAAAGGACAATTCCTAAATGGGGCTTTGTGTCAAACACTGCAGTAGCTATTAATACTGACCTCACTCTCATACACACACACACACACACACACACACACACACACACACACACACACACACACACACACACACACACACACACACACACACACACACACACACACACACACACACACACACACACACACACTCTTGGTTCTCAAATTGCTGGAGTGTCTGTTAAGACTTTGGTACAAGCACATGTTCGCACACACGCACTTGTCTCGGAAGGAGGAAGGAACACTCTCCTAACTTTATCCAACATGGATTGACTCCAAACTTATTCCTGCACAGAGGGGCAAACAGGCACATACTTCAAAGCTCTAAAGTGGTTTCCTCAGTACAGCAAATCAACTTTATCTCTCCAGTGAGCCTGGAGCCAGCTGCACTCACTGCTGTCGAGATGAAAACTTGGAAAATCCTGTATTGCTAATGCAGCATAGATATTAGGGGTGTATCGTTGTTCTTAACAGGCAGAGTAAAAAAGAACAACCATCACCGAGAGAGGAGGGGGGAACAGGGAGTCGATTGTCACAGAGAGGGAGGGGGAGATGCTGTATCGTTTCATTACGGAGATAACAGAGCATATTTCAATAACAGTGTTGCACTTGGTCAGTGTTACAGGTCTCTTGTTTGTCATTCTGACTGCAGCCACACTACATGGTAACCAGGCTACCTTGGCTAAGCCAGCTAGCTTACACCCATGGGCATATTACAGCTACGTGGTGCGATGCAAAGACGTTCCAGGTGGCTCGCACTCCAGAATCATGTTCTGCACGTCTCTAAGTGGATTACGTCGTACGACCGCATGCACCAAATCATAACATCCATTAGGTAACAGTTCGGGACGAATACACGTACTGTTACACCGCTAATAGATACAGACTCATGGATGTATTTAAAGAGCTGGATACACTGTCGGTACTCTAACTAATCCCAGTGACCAGTAGCATTACAGCAGAGAAAAGAAATCCCCTGCCCAAAAACTTGTCCCATAGGTCAACATTTGTAAAAGTTGATAGGACATCTCTAGGGATGTATCGTTGTATAAGTCAAACTGCTCAAAGTTTGACTTATTGTACTTTGAATTTATAGCATGAAAGTTTTCTATTGTGAGGATGGGGCCTGTATGCACTCTGTGAGCTATGAAAGGGCATCATTTTGTTGTTGACATCTCCGCTATTTTGTTTTTTTAAACTCTTTTCTTACTTCCCTTGACTTCTTTTCCACAACACACTGTCCACAACCACGGGCTGAATACTAACAGTTAAATAAGGTGGGCTGGCCACTCGCTTTCCATATGAAAGAGAATTACTTCCCACCACAATATGAAATCCCTCAGTCCTCTCTAAACTGTGAGCTCATATTTTAATCTTAGAAAAAAACAGAGATAAGGATAAGGGTTTAAAGTAACGACAGTTTAACACAACACAGACTTTGGCTCTTTTTTCCCCAGCACACACTCTGATGATAATGACTTAGTTGATGTGTAGTGAAGTGGTTATGGCTGATACTGTGCACACTTGCCTGCAGTTTAACAGGTAGCAATTATTTTGCTCAGTGCGTCAAATGTGGTCTGTGGTCTGTGTTTGAGTGTGTGTGTGCCTGTGCGTGTGTGTTTCCAACTGTGTATTACACCCTTCCTGCAGCTCTGCTTCCCTCCCACAATTTGAGGCCCAGTTACAGGGAGCAAAATTCACTGTGCTCACCTCTCACTATCTCCTCTTTTCTTTCCCCACATGGATACACACATCCTTTCACAACTCAACACATATAAACACTGAACTGACACTGAAGAATTGGAAAAAAGCGATCACATTTAGTATGACTTAAAAAATCCCCTCTGACTTTGGTGGGTAGACTAGGACATAAATTTCCCTCTTTATTCTTCACCAGACAGCGTGTGGAGGCATTTCACCAACCATGTGGCAACATCTGAATGAGAAAAACACAACAACGGGCTCTAAAGTGAAAATGCTGCTGCGGCCCTTTGAGGTTTGTTTGGATGCAAAACAACAAGTCCAAGCAAACAGTTGTAGATCCATGTGACCAGGCAACCTGACTGCTGGGTCAAGCATCTGGAGCCCACACAAATAAATAAGTCTCCACAGAATACAGAGAGGGAAAGAGGAAGAGCTGAAGAGGAGGAGAAGGAGGAGGCGGGAGGGGGCTACATGTGAATGGTTCAGACCTCTACTATAAGAAAGAGTGAGGTCGGTAGTTTCCTTCGTTTGTGCCGAGAGCTTACATTAGCAGAGACCCCCTCCCTCTCTCTTTTTTTTCTCCTCGCTTTGTCTTTTCTTTTCTTTCACCATCAGCAGCAAACTTCCTGAGGGTTAAAGAGGGAGAGACTTGGCAGAGCTCGTATTCGTTCATTCTTTGTCAAATAGTAAAAAAAAACATCTCATTGCGTAGTTAAGTTAATCATCGAAATCTGATCAGTATACACATAAAATGTTTAAGTTATTTCAACAGAGGCAACTTTGAATCATCTGACTACAAGCCAAACTCCTGCTGTATGAGTCTGTTTTCTTCACATATAAACAATCCCTCAGTTAGCAAAGAGGCCAGATAATAAAGCTTGCTGTCTCTGCCCTCCCCTCCCAGCAGCTGGATCTAGAGTTAGATTGTGGAAGTTGTTCCAAACTTTAATCATTGCCAAATAGGCAGGCATGCCCACATCCTCACACAAGAGGGGCCGTCGCAGGAGCCAGTGAACGGGATCAACAAATCGGACCAATGAATGGCGTAGCTGTCGAATCCTCCGCCGCCCCCGCCTTCCCCTCGCCTGATTGCCCACCAAACCCCGGACCGCATTTCATGCCAGGGATCAGGCATTCAAAACCCACCCTGTGCCTTTGTCTCTCTCACTCACCTCTCAATTATCATTAGGGTCGCAGCTGGGAACAGAGGGAGGATGGAGAGGGCGGACGGCGAGGGTTTGACATGAGACATAGGCATGGGGGTGGTGACAAGGGGCGAGAGAGATGCACAAGAGAGAGGGTTGCCAGGTTAGGGGCTAGAGAAGAGGATAAGAGCTAAACGTGGGAGAGAAAGAGAGAAAGAGAAAGGATGACAGAGAGTGAGGGTGGGGGGGAGTGGGAGAGGGAAAGAGAAAGCATTTGAAAAGTAAAGGTCTTTGAGACTTGGTGATACAAAGCATATAGGGAGACAAAATTAATTTAAAAAAAGAGGTATGAAAATGGAGATCTGTGGGGGAAAAAAGACAGGGGAAGACATCAAGGGTGCAACTTGGTGCTATTTCACCATAAATATTCACTTATCTCCTCACTCTTGACTCAAACAAAAATACAGATACAGCAGTGTAAAGAGCTGCACTGAGGTAGGTAAGAGAGAGAAAGGGAGAGAAGCTCAGATCTAATAACAGTCGTACGAATGGGAGAGAAAGCAGTCAACTGTACGGAGACCAAGTAGTGGGCTCTTAACAGCATTATCACTGCAAGCTTCTCATTTATATCCTGAAACTATTGATTTTGCCAACTGAGATGAAACGGTTCCGACAGATTTGACCAGCTGTGGCTAAATGACATAACTTCACTCGGAAGTCCAAACTTAAAATGAAACTCTCCACTTCTTAAAAGGAAGTCAGTCAAAACAGAAACGGCTGAGTCTCTACATTTTGGAGATCAAATTTATTTGACTGAATCAGACGATAGCAGGAAGGAAATGCATCTCGTATTAACATGCTTGGCCAAAGATGGTTTCCTAGAAAGAAACTAGATTCTGTAGCATTATATTTAAAAAAGAGAGATTGAAATATCTGGTTTAAATGTTTAGGAGATTGTCAGGTTTACGTCCAAAAGATCAGGATCATTGTATCATGCTACTTTTTCTCATTAGCCAGGTAGCTACTAGTTGAGTGTAAATGATATGTGAACAGTAATCAGAGACTCACCATTAACTCTAAGTGGACAATTATATGCTAATAATAATAATCAATGATTCATAATGGGTATTGTTACATAGCATCTAACTAAATCCAGTTGGCTGAGATTGTGATCATTAACATTTAACACTGTGGTGTTTCTGTCTTCTCAGCCAACAAAAGCTAGTCACAGTTCTGAGTTGATTCTTATTGATTTTTTAGAAAACAAACGCTTTAAAGCGTGAGGATTGAATATGAAAATGTAACCCTGGTGAATGTAGTTTGTTTTACTAATAGGATTTTCACAAAGAATGAAATAATCACATTTTTATCTGATAGAAAACAAAACATCAGAAAATTCTAATAGTTTTATCTTTACAAATTTGTTTGTGAAGACAAATCGTGTTTGAAAGTTTAAAAAAAAAAATATATATATATATAGTATGTGAGCCTACAGAGAGTAATAGATGATATCTCAGGCTGACATTTTGGTTTGGGTTGACTTGTTTTGAAAATGAGAACCGTGTGACTGACATCAGAAAGGTCTGCCTGACACAATGAAACACAGAACAGATATCAATTTGATTCTATTTTACTAGACTCTGGGTTATGTGCAGCCTGGCATTAGTGGTAGTCGCTGTGGTGGGCACTCACTGAAAGATCCCTTCATTTAAAACCCAGCGAGCCCAACCCTCAATATATAAATGATATAGTCATATATCTTTAACAATATTACTCTACTTCCATCTGTCATTAAGTACAGCCTTTTAAGTAACCATTCACATGACACCCTGTCTTCAAGTCAACCTCAAGATAAAGATCATGACTGTGATCATGTGTTTGAATGACTTAAAAGAAAAAAGAAAAAGAAAAAAACAGCTGTAGGCCTGTATTCTTATAAAATCTGAAAACTTGTAATTTGTTTCTGCTGGCATAACTAGCAGCTTTGTATGAGCAAACTTGCCTAATTGCCACAATGGAAAACTAAATAAAAACAAATATAAACATGTGAACTGGTGACTTAAAAAAAAAAGGTCTGGTTTTTAAAAGTGTGCCAGGTTTGAATCTATAGAGACTGCCAATTTGGTGAGTTGGTTATATTTTACTTTGAGGCAAAGATGCAGGGGCTATAAAAAAAAATTCAAGGCTCTTACGCACAATTCCAATGTGTTCCAAAGTCTTGAGAGAAAACCTCACTACAAATCATAAGCTGGGCAGAGGTTCATATCCTACTCCTTTAAGAAATAAAGAGAGGAGAAA